>NW_009698497.1:63964-117258 GCF_000703405.1 Apaloderma vittatum | reverse complement strand
ATATATCTTATATTTTTAATTTTAACATTTACATTTTATTTTACTTAAACTCATAAATAAAATATATATTTAAAAAGACAGTATTTTTAAGCTTAATGTATCATTTTCGGAAGTCAGAGGCAAATTGCCAGAGGTATTAATTTACAGCAATTAAGAAACTCTCTACACAGTCAGGGCAATGAGTAGACTGATTAGTACCTTGCAGTTTTGCATTCTACCAACACTGAGTTCTTATCCTAGGCCTGTCAGAAATCCTCTGCATCTCTGATCTGAGTTTTTGTTTGAGGTTCACCCCTAGTTTAAATCCTCCTCAGTATGAATTCTTACTAAGATAACATATGTGACAAAGAGTGGGTCCCCATCTTTTTACCTAAAAGACCCTTAGGGAGAAGCTCTCAGCCTGTAGGAATTCTTCCCCAGAGTTTATTCCTAGAAGCTTTTTTTCTTGTGGTTCCCATTTGAGACTGGTATCTCCAAGTCATAGCCAGGCACAGAACAGAAACATGCCTCTGAACATCAAGGAATGATGACAGCTGGAAAAGCTGCTGCTACCAGAACAAGCAGTCACGTCTAGAGGTCTTCTGTGACTACAGGAGAATTGCCTGGCATGGGCTATAATAACTTGCTCTGACAAAAGCATCTGACAGGGTAGTTTAAGCCCATTTTCAGGTTGTTTGCTTTCCCTGAGGCGACACGGGAGATGACAGCCATATCCTTCTTGTGTGTGGCATCTCCTGCGATAGAGAGTCGCCGTGCACACTGCACCTCACCTTCTCTAGAAAGCCCTGGGTATCTGAAGGCTGACTGTGTTGGGCAGGTACGTGAAGTCTGGTCATATTACAGGAGACAGACTGGGCAGACCTCTTCTGCTGTTCAAAAAGGCTCTGGATCCAGCCAAACTACATCATTCACTTAGAATAAGTTAAATAATTGGGGAAAAAAATTTGATGACAACTCTTTGGCAGCAGCGTTTAGCTCACTATGAGTTACTAATACTTAACCGTCACTTAGAAAACCCTGCCATTGCTGGCACATCTGCTTGAAGTAGGGAGCTGGGACAAAATGAATGTGGAAATTGGGATGTGTTTTCTTTATTTATCATTGCTTTCTTTTAATTTTAGTATCTGAATGCTGAACGGATGCGAAATATTGACAGCAAGATTATACTCCTGCTACTGAAATACACTTATTTATAGAGAGACAGCAAATTTCTCAGTTAAACTGGGAAGTTCTTCAAGTCCTCACTTTTACTGAAACGGTTTTGCCATAAAACCCAGTAGCCATTAATACTCTAAACTTGAAGTGAAATGTATGCATTGTCCTGCGTTCAAAGCTGCAGCTTTTTGAGACATAGTATTGGTGATATTTGAAACAGGGTTGTAGCTGAATTCCTCTACTTTGTGTCAGTGAATTTATTCCATCAATCATTAACTTCAAGTTGCTCCTTAGTAACCTGTAGCTGTTGTCTGTGTACCTCTCAGCAAAACTTTAAGGGACCTTTATTTTCTTAAGCTATATAAAAAAGTAATAGGATGATATATTTTACAGTACTCTCTTCCAGGAGTTCTCTACAATCAGAAAGCAATCTAAATGAAAATTATAAAAAAAACAAGGCCATCTTGCTTCTGAGTACATAATCCAACTGATTCCAGATGGTTACTCAATGTATGTAACTATTTGTAAGTGATATTATAAGGTCATGGAAGGAAAAAAAAAATAATTTACAAAATGCCTTCTGAAAAACATCAGCACTTAGCTAGAAATACTTGCACATTTTCAAAACATTTTATGCTAATAAGAAGAAAGAAAAGACAATTATTCATGAGCACGTTCGAAATATTGATGGAATCTCCTCCTAAGCATAGAAAATTACCAAAGGAGGGTTATGTGATGTAAAGTACATGAAAATCTTGGTAGTTAGTATAAAATAATTATACGAGATTTAGCCATAGCCATACATACCAGGTCAGGTGAAAGTGTTCTCTGAGGTTTCCTCAGCCAAGTGTGTCAGGTGAATGTGCCAAAAAGCTGAGCAGTTCTGAATATTGGAAAATTCTTCCACTACGATAAGATACTTCCTAAGTCCCATCACTCAGTGGCTGGTTTATATTCCTCCTGAAATTATACATATTTCTTAAAATTAATGTAAGTACAGAAGCAGGTATGCATTTCACTTCCATTTTCTAAATGTAGCAGTTGAATTATATAAAATACTGAAAAGGTATCTAGTTTTCACCAGAGTCCACCAGAGACTGGACCTTGCAAATCTGCATGGTCACAGAGCCTTCAGCTCCCCATAAAATCCAGACCACACAGAGCACACTGTTGGACTGACATATGAAGCATTATTATACGACCAATATAAAACATGACAGATATAATAACACTATTATAAAGTATTTTTCTATATGAGCAGAAAGAAAGAGATCTCATGGATGGAAGGGGCTTATAGGAAATGAGACAAAGAGATCCCTCCTCTCTCTCTTCATTACAGAGAAGTCCTAAAAGCAAGATTAGAGTAGATAGTTAATTTTTCCTTTGAATGAAATGAATGCTAACCTGTGTTTCACTTTCAAAAAGTATCTTATGCAAAATCCTAAATAGAAACGAATCCTAGATTTTGAAACATCTAAGTTATTACTGGCAATTTAAAGAAAGCTTTTCAATGGCTTAGCCATTGCAACTCAGGACAAAGCAATACCTAAAACCAAATTCACTCGCTAAAAAACCACTGCACATCGCAAAAGTGGCAGCGCTACGTTTCATTAGCCTCTAGAGTGCCCATTCAATGAAATTAATGAGAACTTCTCAGGTTTGGAATATGTTCTCATGAAATCTTATGAAGTATTTATTCAGAAAAATTATAGTAGCAACAATACACAAAGGTTGATAGTCCTTATTGTTTCTCTCTGTGATAGTTTGAATAGAACCAAAATATATTTCTTTCCCAGAACTATGCTCATGTTTCCTACCATCATCTCTCCCTTCTCTTTGCAGCAGAACAGGTTAAAGTATCCTTTCAGACAGGAATATTACTTTCAATATTTTTATCTTCCTCTGAACTTCTCCATTGTTGAACCTGAGTAAAACGGCCCTGGAGCTTTTTCAGACCCCTGGGGCTTCACAGCTTCACTTGCTGAGTTCTTATCAATCAGCTACCTTGACTGTTATAAATTTTTACATTTCTCATATTTTTTAAGCTTTCCTTATCCATCTTTATAGATGGGAGGGGATATGGTTAATCCTGAGCTGCTTTCTCTGTGTATTTCCTGTGAAATATGGCAATTTAAATAACAGTTTTAAACCTTTCTGTTCACTTTAGCATTTAATTGTCTTCTTTTATATATGGATTATCTTTATGAAAGGCATTATAGGAAAATCAATAGCATTCATTTGTCATACAAAATGTATTTGTAATGCATTTTTGAGAAGTACACTATTTTCTTTTTGGCTCTTCCATAAACAGAATCTCAACAGAAAAAAGTTCCTTTTAATGGAATTCTTTTATATCTTAATAAGAAGAGGTGGGGTAAGGGAGTTCTTTGATCTCTTACTGAAAAAATATTATATAAAATAGAATTTCACCATCCAACACAGCTACACAGACCTCTTCAGAGGTAGTAATTGCCCACTTTACAAGAGGAAGCTTTTTGATGCATGCTTGGATGTGTATGTTTTATTTTTCAGAAGGGGTAATTTGATGAACTATCTTCTATCTTGGCAGATACTACATGGCAGAAGCCATTTAGTGACTTCTAACAGAATGTAGAAACAAGAAAGATCCAGTGGGGGGATCATGATGCCCTGCAGAAAATGGAAGAATGGACTCAGGTCACACTTAGGTTCCTTGGCTGCAGGGAATTAGCTGTGATCTGCAAAGAACTCCCATGCAATTTTCTCCTGTTGTTATTTGAAGTCACCAGTATTTCAAAACTGAAAATCAGATTTCTGTCTGGTGCCTATAAAGCTGCAAACACATGAGAAATGCAATCTCCTATCAAATCCTTCTGAGAAAGTCTTGATGTAGCCCCAGCTTAGTATTATTTACAAAGTAGAATATTACTGTGATTTAGGATTTCTGCATAGCATTTTCATCTGGTAGAAGCCTTTGTCTTACTAGAAGGCTTGTAATACCACTTTTTTACCCTCAACAAGTTCTGGTAATGCCTTTCAGTCCTACCGCTGCAGGACATTTGGTATAGCAGCAGAAAACACTTTTCTGACAACTCGATAATGCTATTAGACTAACCACTGGCTTATCACTGCCTATTTAGCCCTTTATGGAGATGTAAATGACGGAAAATCAAGAGAGATGATGGGTTTCTTGGAATCGTCCTACAATGTACAGCTTGTGAGAAGAGAGAGGTGTTATTTGAGGTGTCCTTTTATCACCTACTGTGGAATGCTAAAAAGGTGTTTCAGTATGAGTCAACGACATTGCAATGAGAAGAAGTTTCACACTTACAGAGCATATGCCCATGAGTAACACCATCTCATCCAAACACAAAAATCATTGGGGAAAAAACAAATCCAATCATGTGATCAGAGATCCAAATACCCAGTTCTAAATATGATTAAAAATTGTGATTATGGATATGAATTATAAAGAAGCATCTACTTTAACACAGGGTTAAGCTGAAAATCTAAAGTGCAGCAACATTCTATTTTTCACTGTGATCAAGAACATAACCTGATGACTTGGGTGAGATGAATTCTAAAATCTGTACTCCGATCAACAGTTTGTATCACTGAGGAGGAATGGATTAGGTCTTACAAGAGGCTGAGTGCATCCCTGGAGGAATAAAAGACTGCAAGTACTTCAGCAAAAGCTATCGAATTCATCAAAATCTCTAGGATGTTATTGTGGAGGAAGTGACCACACCACTTTGTAAAGGAAATTTCCATTAACAGAAATTTCAGTTGAAATCCATGAAAAGTAGAGACAGGCCTACAGGGAAATTAAGAAGTTATTTTACACCCCATCTATTTTTATATGAGTAGTTTAACATGATTAATTATCGCCTATGAAAGCAAGAACCTAAGAAGAATAGAGATTGATTTCCTTCATGCACTACTCAATAGGAAAGAGCTCTTAACCAGTCTTGAAGGTCCTGAAATAAAGAAAAGAATTAGCAATGAATCAGATAAATGACCCCAAATGACTTCATACTTGTACCTAACATATGTAATGTGTGTCTGAGTGCACATATCCAAAACGATAGAGTTATAGATTGCATAAAGTTGAAACTGTGAAACTAATTCTCTCAGGAGATCTTGTGGCCTTTGCTGTTGATTTTCAGGCAACATCTTCTCGCTAAATTAGGGACTAGTCATTTCCAGTGGGAAATTTCACAGGTTCCAATGACAACTGTGAAAGCGGCCTATGTTATCACATATGCTAATTATAGAAATAGCGATATAAAACTGCACCTTTTCCCTGCAGTCTCATTCCCCCGGGCTTGCCTAGCATATCAGCTTGTTGCATAAGCTGCAGGAACTGGTCATCTGGAAAGAACTCAACATGAGGAAAACCAAAACCAATTCCTTGACAGTAGGAAATTGTATTAGGTCTGTCTTTAATTACACTATACAGTCTTTCGGTTCCTATTAGAAAATTTCTTTCGGTTCCCTCATGGAAAGTGTAAAGTCCCATCCCTGTGGCGGCAGCTACATCCAAATATCCAAATGCGAAGGATGAAAAAGGAGAGAAAGTGCATGAAGTCATATACGTAAGCAAGAATTATATATCTCTGTATATATAAAAAAAGCAAAACTAGATGAGTATTACAATCAAATCATCCCTTCTCTGCCAAAATAACATTTCTATATGTATTATTTGACAACACATTGTGTCTAAGTTGCAGAGTACACACTCTCTCTCAGCTCATTCCACCTCTGCAGGGCTGATGCCACTAAACTTGTATTTTTCTGATACTTCAGCCTACAGCTGGAAATCACTCTGCTTTTAGAAATGCCAACTTGCAAAAGCCACGCACATCCAGTTATGAAACCATTTATAGTTAACAGCTCATGGTTAATTGCACCAGGTTTAAAATACCCACTATTGCTCAATACCTTATGAGAAAGAGTACACCATCGTTACGAGTAGACCATGCTACAGGCAAGCAGCAAACCACTATGGGACTCCTGTCTGCTGACAGCTGAGCACTTGGCTAGAATAATATTGGAAGTGAAATGTTGGGTCTGTTGCTCTCAGTTTTGCTATGTAGTAAGTTAAAAAAAAAACCCCACAACCCTGAATGTCAAATGGTATTAGCAGAAGCAGCAATTAAAACCTGCTCAGACTGAATTCTCGTATTTATTTTTACTTCTAACATTTTGACAGCTTGTTTTATATTGGCTGCTACACAGGATGATGAGGAAAGGTTAAGTGTGCAGCATTTTACTAAAAGTCAGTTAGTTAATATCATGAGTGTTTTCAAGGATCTTCAACCCTGCTCTTGAAAAGACCCATCTCCTTTTCACATCAATTCAGGTTATCTATATAACTTACACGGATGTGTGCTGAGTTTCACAGAGGTTTCTTGTGAAATCCTTTCCATTTTCAAGTGTGTGAATTTTGTACCCTGCTGTGGAAGTATCAGCTTGTCATCAGTTCATTGAAGGTTCAGCACTGTCTCTTGGGAAATTAGGGATTGTTTTGCAGATGCTGTATTTCTAATGAAGAAAACCATATTGAAATGGAAAAAAGGAAGTGTTTGAGCAAAATGTTTTATGATCACTTAAAAGAAAAGTTTCCGTCCTTCTTTCTGTCCAGGAGGACAAGTCTTGAAAAACAACATTTCAAAGCAGGGCATAGATCCAAGAAACTGGCTCCAAAGTTAGAAATGTGAAAAAAATGCTGTGCAAAGTGATAAAGGTAATGGTTTGCTCTGTATGAGAATGGCAATAAAAGCAGAAGAGAGCTGATGACCACCCCCCCGTCCCTGCCAGTTTACAGGGCTTTGAATTAAGCAATTCAGAGATCTGCTTTTGTCTAAGAAGCTAAGTATTCTGAATTTAATGCCTTACAGGAAATTTTTTTTTTCTCCCTTATTTATGGCCCAGGATTTGGTGGCTGGTTTGATTTATTAAACATACTGCTGATTATAATAATTCCTGACCTGATTTTTTTATTTCTTTCATGATGGGATTAACTCCTTAAAGACACAGCTGGAAACAGATCCAATTTAGTCTCCATTAAAGGTGGCTCAGGTCTAATTCTGTGGCATTTTGCTAATAAACAAGGACTACCTGGGCACTGGGATGAGGCTGCCGGCCCCATTTCCCCACAGTCCAGGGTGCTCTTCTGTTTATCTGAACTCTGTACTCATTTGAGGACGTGCTTAGCGTTTTCCAGTCTTTTTTTCAGGCGCTATTTCACCATGGATGACTACTAAGCCTTGCAATAGGCTGCGTCACACGTATTTTGCTGCTCTCTGGGCAGATATCAAGCTGTCCTTTCTCTTCCCTGTCACCCCTACATATGCTCAGCTCTGTGATCTTCCTTTAAGATATTCAGGGATACAAATTCAAGTTTGTAAATTAGTGTTCCAGAAAGATAAGGCTCATCTATGCATCATGCGCAGCCCTAGCGCTTCATCACACAGATCAAAGGAAAACTACACTCAGATGGCCTTAAACAATTCATCAGACCCAAAAGAGACCAAAAATAAACAAAATTTCAGGAAGGATTTCAGGTCAAAACTACTGAAAATGCAGAAACTGAGCATAATGCACTTCTTTGACAGCACTTGATGCTAAAGCTGTGCCTGAAAGCTTGTGTTCAAAACCAACAGCAATAGGACTGAAGCATATGCTTAGAGCTATGAACCTTCCTAAAGGTTTTCCATGACTATTCTGTTACAGTCAACAATTCTGGTGATTTTGGCCAATTCATACGAAATAGCTACTTGGGATTTCTTCTCTCCTTCCCAAATGTACACAGAGTTCCCCCCCAATTCTTTAGAAATTTGAAATTTATTCTTCCTGCACCCTCAGTTGTGTTTTTCTCAGCTGTGTGAGAAGTGAGATCAGGGAAAGCAAGCATCAATAACACAAAGCTGAAGAAGCAAGTCCAGCTCTGCTGCAGGTGGCAGTAACTCTCGTTGAAGTAAGACTCCTCTCTGCTTATATTCAGATTGCATTAGGCTCTTACTTCCTACACCTAACTACTTCTCATGATAATATAATAAAAATGATATTTCAGTGCTGTAATTCCAATCCACTCGCCATTACCAAGTCACTGGTAAATCTTTCCTCGCCTCCTCCATATGTTCTTTTTGAGGCAGAGAACATGGTGTGCAACCAGTCCCCATAGGTCTGTGTAAGACCAAGTCTCCTAGACCAAAGATTTGCCAAACGAAATGCCAGAACATGACATCAGCCTACACAATTTTAAACAGCATATGGGCCTTCCCTTAAATAGTCTGTGGCCCTCCTCTTTGGAGAGGTATCTTTATTAATGATGTACGGTTAAATAATAAATGCAGATCAGATAAATTTATATATTTACTTTTCTCACTCTTCATTTGTTCATTCATTTTATGTGTCTTTTACAGAAATAAGAGATTCTGCAGCAATAAAGCAACCTCTGACAACAGCGCAGAAGAGGCTAGAACTCTGCAACCCAAAATATATATTCCAGAGTTAAATTATTATTTTTTAGGATAGACAAAAATCTGCCTTTTGGAGTTCTTCATCTTTATTGCTTAGTGCCCAAGATTTTTAATTGAAAGCACTTGGAAATTTAATTTTGATTTCCAAAAGCTTGGTTAATATAGTTCTCTCAGTGCTGTTACTTAGGATATTGAACTCCCACAGCTACAGAGGTTTCGCAAGTTTTTCACGCTTTTGATTACTGAGTATTCGTATTTATCTGAAGAAAAAGCTTCTAGATTTGTTTTTAATTCATTTGGAGCCACAGCTGGACTACTGCTACAGGGAACGTTAATTTGTTGTAAAAATGGCCATGGCATACATTTTCTTGCTGTTTAATTTATGTGCAGAGAAAGCTGAAAATGAAGGGCAGTGTAGAAGAAAATTGTCAGTATTACAAACTGAACTAAGTTTGTCAATGAATACATTTAAAAAGCAAATTCTGAAGGACATGCAAATAGCAGTCATTTCAGAAAAGCTTGGCTCTAGCACTCTTTGTACCTTTATGACTCATTCTTTTAAATCTTTTATGCATCGCTGATGCTAGACTTTAAAGAGATAAGTCTGTTTACTGGTACAGTGTTTATTTGGCCTGATATTTTTTTTAAAGTCGGTGGTACAAGGCTAGTTAAACCAGGCAGCAACAATTACCACTGAAACCTAAAGCTCCTATCTGACTTCAGTCATGGTCAAAAACCGTGGGGAGAATTGCTGACAGATTTGCAGTATTGCAGCAAATATTGATTGTATTTGTTGTCTTTTTCCTCCCAGAAATTACATAACGCAATATGTGAAAGATATTTTCTGTGAAAGACTGTGACGCGGGAAGATGACTTCTTAGTTTCTGTTCTTGCATGGAAGAGATAACATTTACAGAGCCAGTCTTGTCATGGAAGGGTACAAAATTTCAGAACCTGCTTTTCCCCCTAAAATCATGCCTCCACTCTGTTCAGCTCTGCAGAAGTCAGTGATTAGTCATTCAGTTTTATTTTCATATCAAGGATTTAGACTTTGCTACTCTGTTGCGATTTAGAAAAGAACATTTTAGTGCAAACAGTACTAAATATGATTATTACCCCTATAAGATATTTTAGTGGATTTTTTCCTTAGAAATTCAAGGAAATGCTATTCAAAATGCTAAAAAAAGTAAAGGGAAAAAAACCCCCGAAGTGTAGAAAAAGAAATAAGTGTTGCTTTGACACATTGTAGTGAGTTTGGATTCATAGAGAAAACGCCTGGAATTGTGTATGTGCAGAGGATATGACTCGTCCTCAATTGCTATCAAGTGGTTGCTGGAGAGAGAGCGGAATTAAAGTCTTCTTGAAGGTACTTAGAGAAAGGTCTAGAAACCATTATTGCAATTTACAGCTGGACAGAGGGAAAACACTTTAGTAATGAGGATAAATCAACAATGGAACAGGCTGAACAGGGAAGCTGTAAAGCCTCTATCTCTAGAAGTATCTTAAATTAAATGATCTCTTAGATCATACTAAGAGATTGGAACCCAAAAATTAAGCAAAGATCCATATGTTATTCTAATCTAAACACATATTTGAACTTAAAAATGCATACTTTTGGGGGGAGTAAATCTAGTAGCCTTAGAAATTGGGATATGAATGCTGGTGTGTTTTTAAGAAAAAAACACAAGATCTAATTTGTAAGTACACAACTGCTGTATGCAACATGGATTTAGGAAAGTGGCTGGTATTTGGATAAACGAGTGCTTTCAGCATACAGGCAATTAGATTCAGAGACTTAAATAAGGAAGAAAAGCAGGGCAAGCAAATTTCCTTTAACAAAAGATGGAGGGAAGGGTTCAAAAGTTTTTAATTGTATCTATTTCATACATTGTTGGGAGGATCTCAAATCAGCCTTTTTTATCTTTTGCAGTGGAGATTAAACTCAGAACTGAGCTCAGCTGTTCCCAGCATCTATTAGTGATCTGAATTTACTCCCTAAAACCTTTTCTCCCCCACAAATGCAGTCTACCTTCCTGCTTCTTTCTTTCCTCTCAAATTGCGTAAGATGACAGCTTGTTAAAGCCATAAGGCTGACTGGAAGGGTTTGAACACTTAAATGAGAAGTGTTTTATTTTTGTATGTTCACTTAATCATCATTACTTTGACATATATCAAGTGATATGAGAAATACAAGGTCAAGTTTGTCCCTGATGCAACATTCATGACTTCATTGAATTTGCTCCAGAGTCAAATCTGGGAGTGGGAAGAAAAAAAAGAAGAGGATTAAAAAAAAAAGGTAGTTCTTTTAAAAACACAAGGAAAAAAAAAATCTTTGAAGTAAAGTTTCACCTTGGCTATGAGACTGATGAAAACAAACCTGTGACAAATCAATGACAGAAAGAGGATTTAAGAAAGAGGATTACTTTGTCAGCATTCTGCAGCGTGTTAGGTACAGTTTTTAAATTAGGTTGGGGATACATTTTTTGAATTGATAATATTCTGCTCATTATTTAATTTGGAAAAAAAAAAGAACTAATTTTTTGCCTAGAGATAATTACACTGATCAAAGGTTTATGCTAATGAATGTCTGCCAGACTGAGTCTTTTATTTTAATTGAAAGGCGAAGCAGTGTAACATTGGTAGTTGAGCAGTAGCCTCTCAGAGAAAATTCCTAAGTGGGCACAGTCTCTTTATTACAGCAACATAATAACTTCCTAGGGTCAATTCCCAATTCTCTTGGAAGCTACAGATCATCTGTCCTTCAGGAAAGTGACACAGCATGTTTACATTCCCATTAGGAAAAAAACCCCAGATGAAATCTATTGACAAAGCGCCTGATCGCTGTTTTAAACAGGAACCCTTCCTTCAGTCTCAGCTGAACAAAAGGAGATGCCCTTCCGAAAAGCTGATGGGCCTGTGGAAAATGTGGAAAACAGTGTGACTAGATCTATTTACAGACAGTTGAGCTGAGCACCAGCAACACGCTGATCTGAGGGAGTTCTGGGCTCTCTAGACAAGCATTGCACAAGGGAGTAACAGCAAATACAGCCACCTGGCATCCAGGCAGCTAGTAATTGAACTGTGAATGTCTATAAATTCATACCATCTACTGCCCCCAGTAACCATCTTTTAGCAGGAAATAACAGCCAAGCTTTCCTGCAGGATTCCAGAAGTGTTGGTTTCTTTTTTCTTCTCCCTGAAACTCCAGTGTCAGTGTGCACCGAATTAGAGATAAATCCTGCTCACCTTATTGATGTGGTCTGCCCAAGGATAGACTTGTCTAGTGCCCGGTTCAATGCTTTAGTCAGATTGGATATCTAAACGAAATAACCTTCGTAAAATGGAAATGCTGCATAGCACTCTGAACCTTCCTCTCAGACTTCAGTACTAAAAGTCTCTCATCCCCTTGAGTGGATTTACATCAGATGTCCATAGAAACAGCTTTACAGGATTAGGCTTTTGACAGAAAAGTTCATCATGTGTTCAGCTTGAGCTCCAGAATTGAATTGCCTCGTTGAGGAGGTTCATGCAGAACAGGTCTCCAGGCGACTGTCACAAAGCTTTAATGGGCCATTGCAACAGGCCATCGAACCCCACGCCAGCCCTTTGCAGGAAGGTTTTGCACACTTTGCAAGGTTCTCTGGATCATGCTTTACTAGACACTGAAGCTTACATCTTTGGGTAATTCCCATCTGGATTCTTAACAATTTCCTTAGCTTTTAATAGCTATAGAGCTAGGTTTATTAGTCTTAATCAGAACCTAATTTATCACCCAGATTTACAGTAACCTCTTTCAGCCAGAAAGCTCAACATAATTTGCTGCATTTTAAAAACAAAAATGTGAATAGCCTTCCGTGGATCGCCTCTCATCTGAAAGGTCAAGCTGGGCCTTGGAGCCTGAACTATTCTGTACAGCCCCTTCAGTGTCTGTCCTGACAGTGATTTGTCCTGCTAATTACCTTCTTAATCATTCTGATAGGCAAAATGTCTGAAATCTTGAAGTTTTTTTCATCTAATATTTCACAGGTTTCAGTTTTGTTCATCAGTTATGACGGAAGATCTTGTGTTTCTACAAAAACTATACTAATTTATAAATGTATTCATTTAATTTTAAGGTCTAGCAACTTGATTGGCAGTTTAAAGAAACAATGAAGCACAGGCAACATTTACTTCAGAGAAAACACATTGTTAAGTTTCTACTAAAAAAGTTCCCATATTTAATTTCTAGTCTTTTCTCAAGTAACAGGGCAGTGAAGCAAAAATTGAGAAGTACACAGGCATGAGATTTTTTTATCAAATTCTAATTGTTTCCACAGAGACATACATGGTATAGTGCATTCAGTAATGTTTACATTGCAAAAGAGAAACAGTTTTCTTTATTAATTTTTGTTAGCTTACTAATGTATTATAATTGTAACTTCAGTTCAGTTCACACTGTATCCCATCCCAGCTGGAAACACAGATTGCCTTCAAGGTGCAAATATGATGGGTTTTTAATGTTAAAAACTTCTAAGGAATATTGTATATATTTTTCTCATCTCATTGGTTAGGGAGTTGGAAATTGTAGAAAAAAATGAGAAGTCGACCAAGTGAAAAGTTATCTCTTCAAAAATAATGACATATCTACATCATGGCTTTATCTTTGGAACTCTAGAAGAATTATCAGTAAGAATTAAAACAGTGTACGATTTTACTAACATTCTGTAAGTACTACATCCAGTGAGATACATCAAAAGTGAATGTTTAAATCACATTCTGATAATGCTTCCTAATCTTTTAAAAAAATACAGTCCTTCAGAAATTCAGGATGCAATCATTTCATACGTGGTTGAATTTCTGGCAGTCCCACACATACCAAAATTCCTTCTCTCTTGGGACAGCATCACTACCAAGCAGCAGTTTGGGAAAAGAGCCAAAGGAACAGAACAATACAGATGTCTGCAATGGACACAGATTATTCTGTCTTGCTGAGAACCAATGGTCATGTGTTAAGGAAAAAAAACACCAAACAATATAAGATCAGGATGGCCCAAAGCTTAATTTCCTTAAGCACCTGTGCAATTTAAAGCTCTTGACTACCTCGAAAATCCAAGTGGAACATCAGAACTTCCCATGAGCTTATACCTGTAGGTATGTTGACACAAGTAATAGCAGCAGAGCGTTACTAAAACCACTGAGGAGATAAATGGCTTCAATTAGGGTTCTTGTTAGTTTTCACCAGGATATTTCCTTAGCCAGGACTAATTTATCTCATGTTATATCTGGCTTTTTTTCCTCCTCTCTCTCCTATTTACTAAGTCTTCAGGGAGCTGTTTGCCAGGTATACGATTCCCATGAATTAGACTGCATTTAGGAATCTACTTCTTTTCTTCACTTTTCAGGCTTTTCTTCGTCTTTCTATTTAAAAAAAAAAAAGAGCTTCTAGCACTATACTACAATAAATACAGTAGAAGAAAATAATGAAATATATATGAAAGGGTGACAGATTCCTAGGACTGCAGGAATATTTACAACTATTGTGAGAAGGCTGTGATTAATCCACCAGTGTTTCTGCCTGGGTTTACCAGTTGTGTCATTCTTGCTTAAATGGGAGAGAAGAGAAAGCATCTCTGACTGAGTTAAAGCTCTTCCAGAACAACTAGAAATAAGCTGAAACATGGAGATAACAAAGAGTTTAAAGCTCCATGCCTGCTGCAGCTGAAGTAAGACACATCATCTGCTTTTACAGATTACATAGAACAAGGTAAGGATTTAAGGGAAACGATTTTGTGTTTGAAGAACAAAAGCTCGTGACAGGACTCCACTTTGGCTTTACACTGGCTCCACTTTTGGCGTTACACTCCCGACACATCTCTGCATCCTGAGCTCGATGACAGGCACAGGCAGGAAGGAAAGGGGCTGGAAAACACCCCCGTCACACCAGCTGGAGCTGTACTCTGCAACAACGCAGAAAACCAATTCATGAAAGCTCTCCTGTTTTTAAGAGTATTTTGTGACTATTTCATCTCTCTCATTTCAAAAGGCTGGCAAGCCTGGCAGCATTTTAAAGTGGAGACAGAAGGGGAGCAGACGCAGGTCGGTAATATCACAGCATCACCTGCTCTCCTGCCAGGACTGGAGCCTCATCCAGTGTATAGTTTGGACAGTTACTAGCAATATTTGACTCCAAACATCAGGCTTAATCATTTCAATTCAAGATCTTGTGGACATAAACCTGCCCTGAGCAAGGTCTCAGTCACCCAGCTATCACCTGTACTGCTTGTGATGGGGAGGCCAGAAGCAGCCCAAACATCCTTTAATCCAGAAACTGTAGTATCTATTTTTATGAAAGAAGCAGGAAGTATAGTCCAAATTTCATTCAAATTCCACTGAAGTAGACAAGTTTTCTCTGATTTCAAAAGGCTTTAGCACAAATTTTTTAGACTATGTAGCTGACCCCACAAGACCTCTAACCTAAACAAGAGGGAAGGGTAGAGAAGAGGTGCAGGATGATAGCCCGGCACTAGCAGAATGTATTAGAAAGTAGAAGACAACATGAAAAAGGCAGCAGGAGGAACGTACTAATCATGTACTGTCACCACCCAGCTTGGAACACGAAACATTTAAGATGAAAACAAAACCAATCTGTTCAACATGCTGTTAGTATGGCAGGGTGTCAGGTCATCATTCTGCACCACTGAGATCAGGGAATGTTTCAGAGTAAGAGGAACCAAAGCTTTGATTTCACTGTGTTTCAGTGGTAAATGAGCAATGTGCAAATTAATTGGTATTTTTTTATGCCACTTAACACATGCAACAGTTCTGAGGATCTTACTAGGACTACTTCAGTGCTTAAGCTTAGATATATTTAGTCCTTCCCTGAATCAAGATTTCATAAATCAAGTTTTCACCTAAAATATTAGAGAAATAATGTGACCATGTAAACAAACCTGGTACTCAGATCCCTAGAATGGAGCTGTTTTGCTTTTTTGCAGGTCTGGCAGATAGAAGTTGCATTTCACTGTTAATCATAAGATCTGAGAGCTTGGAATCTGCTTTGATTGCTACAGGGCAGTAGAAGTTTTTCTTGCAGTAAAGCCTTAGGAATTCGTCTAAGGTTCACGTCTCAAGTACAAAATAGAGCAATGCAGAAGTAAATAATATTGGGCTGAATCTGTCTGACAGTTTCCTAGCTGCAGCCGACAATTATTTTAAAGTTATGCTTAGTTTGTCACAGTGTGATGATTCAGTGTGGTAATTCAGTTTCCTAATGGAGATTCTTGGCAGAAGCCTTATTAAAGTTCATCCCAGAACTTCAGGCTTCAGATCAAAATAAAGCTATGTACGTTAAACTTTTAGCTCATTCTGAGTTCAGTCACAGCAGCACAGCGTTCTGTATTTCGGCACATCATTAAAAAGTCAAAACTCTATTCTAGGCCAGATCAAGAAAATAAGGTCAATCAGAGATCACACTGGCCTCTTTGGAAAACCAGGTCGTGCCAAGAGCAAACTTTCAATTTAGGATTGGCAAGCTTTTATTCTACACAGAATTTCATTGGTAGTTGCAATTCTACATTGAATATTTGAAATATCTGTACTGAAATTTATAGACTCTGTCCAGAGTTGTTTTGATGTCCAGATGTATATTAAAATACCAAAGACATCCCTCCCAGCTCCCACAGTTGCTGATATTTCCACTTTGTTTTTAATAAAGAGCAAGTTAGCCACTTCCTCTGCCCCTGGGACAGGTTTTACCATGTTCCTTCACTTCTCTTTGTCAGTCTCCTGAACACATTTATTCCCTAGGAGCCCATTTGTCTTTTATTTATTGTAGAAGTTGAACTCTATTAAAATGATATACAAGCTATGGAGCTGAAGAGCAAACCTTAAGGTTTCGGATAACACCTTAGGAAATTAACTTGACCTTCTACTAAATCTTTTTTTTTTGCGCAAACAATGCATCCAAATTAAGTGTTTGTAAGAACCATCACTGGTCTATAACAGCCATATTGTTACAACCAAAGTCTTTTGAAGGTTTCTAAGTTGTAGCTGCAATTTGGGGGGGTGTCTTATATTAGGGTTAGAATCTTGCTTAGGTAGCAGCAGTACTGTGGCATCATTACTTTTATTGAATTACAAACTGAAGTGTAAAGCATTGATTAGCCAGTTAAACATAAATATTTTACCTCCTGCAAAAGCAATGAGAGATAATATGATATGAATGTGCTCTAAAACTTTTTTCATCCAATTTTTAAAGATTTCTAGGCTAGATCCAGCAACATTGATTTAAGTGTGAACGGTGGCAATTTCTCAGTTTTTAGTTTTGTTATTCCTGTCTGAGGTTCCAGTCCGATGCAGCATACTTATTATTACCATGCAGATCATTGGTTTATGTTGAATTTGGGCATATGAACAGCTTACGATGACGAAGCTAGAGAATTGGAGAGGATCCCCTATTAGACTGTCAGTTTGAGCCATAAGGAAAGCTTTAACACAGAATTCCTGCTTTAGATGATCTGTCTGATGTATGTTTGATGAGGGGTACGTGATACATATTAGTAAAAAAAGAAACTGTACTTCGCCCACAGCATCACTCAACATGTGACCTATATACCTACAACTATTTTCTAAAGGCTGTTATAATCATGTATGATCATATAGTCAACCTGAAGCATTTTCAATTTGATCTATTTGCCTCTTAGCTTAAACTATTACTTCCCTGTAGTTCTCCATTACTTTCCTGTAGTTTGTTTAGGAAGCAATGAACAGAATACATAACACACATATGTGATTCTACCCCATAACTTACACAGTGAACTAGCCTTTTAAATTGTGTAATAACTCATTGTTATAGTAAAGATTTAAAGAGAGAATGAGAAGGGACAATTTCATTTATTTTTCTATCAGAGCTTAGGTGAAGAATGATTTCAAGAGAGAATAATGTTTCTGGGACTCAGAGATATTCAGGGGGAAAAAAAAATCTATTGAACTAAATGGCCCAGGGATATCCAAAGAGTACTAAATCAAAAGTTCCCAAACATCAGTAGTATTAGATGTCTAAGTCAACTTCATGCTTCTAATTCTCATTAATACAACTGAAATTAGGCACCTAAATATCTTACAGATCAAAGCTCAGTTTTCTGAGTAAAGAAAAATTTTACTCTAGCACAAATTTTATGAGTAGTCTCAGTGATTTTTAATCTTTTGACACCCTGATCTGTCAATATTTTTAATATTTGTCAATATTTTTAATATTTGTCAATATTCTCCAGAAATGATTTACTTGAACATTCAGAATTGTAGCTGAGAAGTGTTTTGTTTTTTATCACAGTCATTTTCTGTCACTCACGAGGGGATTGAGCTTTCTTTGCGCATTAAAATCAGCAAATGATGCCAGGGATTGAGCTAAAACAAAGTGCATTTTAAATCTTCCTGCTGCAACTGCACGAAACCTAAAGTATGAAAATTCTGTTGACAAGGATTTGTCTGGGATTGTTTCACTTCAATGCAACAAGTCAACTGAAAGGTTTTCCTACAGGGCTCTTAAATGAAAGACACTGAGAATCCAACCTCTAGTCCACAGAAACAGGAAAGAAGATCACCAGATTTTTAATGCTTTTAGACACTGATGTACCTGCTGAAGTGCTTGGCCATTCCTCAGGGTGCGCAGAGCTGAGCCCCTATTAGAAATTCTGCAGCCCGGTCACAGGAGGGGCAGGACAGAGCCTTGTGCAAGGTAAGAGACTCTCTATCCCCAGCACCCACATGGCTCTGGCTTCACAAGATCAGGAGTTCTGACAGCAGCATGACACGTAATTCCCACTGAGAGGGCTAGAGCTCATGGCAAGCTCTGCAGACACTGGCATTTCATTTTAGCATGATTTTATTACTAACAAAAGTGAAGGCTTGCACCACCTGGTTGGAGAGACCAAGCTGCAGGAACTGCCACTCCTCTATCTCACATAACTTTGCTAAGGTGCCTCATCCCTTTTTTACAGGAAATTTCCTTCTTTGGGGTTTGTTTGGTTGGTTTTTTAAGAGGAAAAATACCAATAACAAATGAATTTGGATAGATTCATTATGAAACTTACAGTTTCCACCATCAATAAAAAATGTAGTAATTTCTCATAAAAGTCATTCATAAGACATTTAAGACTTCAGATTCAATTATTTCTTTATAGGTAATATAGTTATGAATTTAGTGTTAATTGTCCCTTTGTATACAAACTATGTTTTTGCATACAATTACTTTTGAAACAAAGGAAAGGTTATTTCTACTGCTGCTAATTGGCAGGGTTCTTTGTACCAGGGCCCACCATGTATTTCCCTCCCCCCTCCCTTTTTTTTTTTTTAAATGCAAAGTTAAAAGTCTAGAACCTGGAAATTCTATACCATATTTCCAAGTTTTGTTTGTTTTTAATAAACACACTGATTTCAGACCTTTTCCTATATCTACCTCAGGCACTCCTTACTGAAGGATAAATTCCAACAAGCTCAATAACAGTATGTATTGCTCTCACTGAAGGAGCCCACAGAAATGTACTTTTCATTGTCTACAGAACAAATGCTGAACTTTGCAGTTAAGATTCAAGGACGCTGCAGACTGCTTGCAAATATTCCACCGAGTGATAAACAGCCAAATTAGTAAACTGAATTATTCATTGCAAATTATTTGCTCATTTTTACAGAACACATTGCACACCACGTATAATTTCCATTACACATTCTTCTCATAATGTTGATTTTGTGGCTAGATTTTATTTTTCATTGAGTTTTCCATTTCCCCTCATCTCTGTCCTGTAGTATGACGCTATTCCTCTAAAATATCTTTTCACAACCAAATTCCAAATTGGTTCTGTGTGAAACATAATAGCCACTTTCTTCCACTGTCCAAAACAGCTCTTCAAATTAAAAAGAAGCGACAGTCACCGTGATCTAACAAAGACGTGACAAAGGTAATAATGTTGGGTAGTATTCATTATGAAGGCAAAGAATAAAGACAAAAACTAGGCAAATAAACCAAAAATGGAGACTGCAATGAACTGATATAACACAGGGGCATCACTCTACATATTTGGAAATGCTAATGAACCCGTGAATACAAAGCTATATGAGGGAGAGTTTTACATTGTATAATGACAAGGCTGTAATAGCTCAATTGGAACTGGAAGAGACAAATCTCCCAGCTCTGTTTCTGCTTAGATGATCAACAACTTCTATAAGCGCTTTCATTCCAATTGCTGTTTCACTCTAATTGTCTCCGTATCTGCATACAGAGTGGTTAATTTAAAAAGCCTTACAAAACCAGCCAAACAGCTGCTGTCCGCATACTTCCCATCTCCTGAAGGCTGAACCTGCCACATCCTTTTTCGAGCGGCTCCTGAGAGCTGAGGACAAACCATGGAGACCCCTGAGGAGATGGTGTAAGCCATCTAGGTGTTTTAGGTCTGTCTTAACTATGAGATGACACAACATATTTAGACTAGCAGGAATTACCGGCATGTAAACAAGGATCACAACATTAGAGTTAAAGCAAATGCCCCCAAATATTAGATGTAAGTTCTGAATTAATTGCCGCTACTACAGCTGCTGAGAAATCTCCATTCATACTTTTTCTCCCAGGTATATCTATTCACTGTCATGAAAATAGAAATAATTGTATTCAAATAATGGGATGGGGGGCAGTAGGAGGAGAGTATGTGAAAGAACTCCCAAAGAGTGATGAAAGAGTTCATATCATACTTGTATTTCCCAGTTTCCCCAGATTTCCTCATGTTTAATTTCTTACTTGATTTTTTTTCAAAAAGATCTGCTGCTTTTTAAATAAGAGAAAATGATTCTTCAGTGACTGAAACATCATTATTCTGTGCTATTAACAGAAGTCAGGTCTATAGTGCAGAAATATATTTCTCAACATTAGAAATATCAGATTTATCACATTACTATTACCTTTCCCTCCCTTTGCTTTATATTACTGCTTAGACAAATTACGTTCTGTTTTACAGAAGCATACAGAAAATTATGTTTGAATTCTAATTACCTCCCTTTATTTTTTCAGGTAGCAATTTTTTTTTATGAGGCTCTATTCAGAAGGAGAAATAGTAATGCATATTCCCTAAACCTCGCTGTGATAAATCAATTTCTCTCCTGAAACTTTTTATTTTCCTTTCTTTGGGATAATTGAAATTCCACTGGTTAGTACTTACTACTCCATATTTTCTTACGGTTCTAATCATCCAAACTGGAGAAGAAAAACAATATGTCATCCAGGTGACACATCATAAAGAGATAATTAAGAATAATGAGCATAATCCACAGCATGAAACATGCTTAAGCAATCACCGTGATATTTTTACACAGTTTCTAGCTTGCTCACAGTCACGATGTGTCAAAATACACCAATAAAGTACAGAGATAAGGGCAAAAGACCACTTCAAGGTCTTTGCATGCAGTACTTTTATACTACATAAGAATTCTACCCAGTCAGAACCGAGGAATATGAAATTGCAGAAGACCTTTTCAGATATCCTGCAACTGAACTGACAGGTGTGAGGCTCTGGAATCTTGCACTTTCCAAGCCTTTTACACCAAGATACACAAATAACACCGCTGTAAGAAACATGCTCTATGCTTTTTTCTGGACTGACTTCCCATCTGTATGGAAATATGGAAGATGAAAAGTAGTAAACCCAGGTACTAAAGCTACATCCAAGAAAGAAAATCTACACCGTTTCCCAACACCAAAAAGGTCTCAGTAATTTGTCACTTCACATTTTATTTCTCTGGAAGAATGAAACAGGTAACACTAACATAAACCATACCACTAACAATAAACCATACCAGCTATTCCAAGAAGCAGTATTAATATTTAACTAAAGAACCCAAAGCTGTACATTCATTGCTGGAAGCCAACCATAAGAACATCTGAACTGCTTTAGATGGATCAGTGCATCCACTGGGAATGAGACAACCATCAACCAGGCAGAGTCCAAAATTGTTATAGATCAGTGAAGAGATGTTCTTTAAAGCACTGCTCTACTAGTAATGTCTTATAAGCACTACCACTGCTGTATCCTTTGTATCTCTCCTCTAAAAACTCCTTTCTTCTTCATTTTAGGTTTGAGGTAATGGAAGTGGTCTGGTTAGAAATTCCAGAAGGTGTTTTTCAGTCTGAATTTAATTTTTTCCTTGGAGCCATGCTATAGATCTCTATACTGAGCTGGACATTCGTTCATCTAATAGATTCAGCTGCTGGATGACTTAGTGCAAGGAGTAGAGAGACCCAACATCATTCATCTTTTTTATTCTCTGCAATTAAGTCACTGGCTAGCCTAGGAAAACAGAAGTATAGCACTTGTTAATCCCCATGGGAAGAAAAAAAAAAGAAAAAGCATAATATTTTTTCCACTTTATGTTATATCTCATTGTATTGTTTTATCTTTTCAAGAGGTAATGTTCATTGCATTGCAATATGTCTAGCAGTAAGCAGTTCTGCAGTTATCAGATGTCTCAGTTTCACTCCAGCCTTTAACCAATACCTAATGGCTTAATGTTTTGTGTATCCATGACCATACACACCATTCCCTTCCAGTTTAGAGAGTGCTTATAAATATCAATACTTTGTAACATGTTTCCAGACAATTGTTAGCATAAGTTATTATTGACTTTTTTTTCTTGAGTTCTCTGTGGCTGTCTTAGGCAATTGACAGGAGAAGGAATAGACATTTATTTTTAACTTCACATATGAATATTCAAAGGGCAAAGGTTATAAGCATATATCCAATGCACCAAGATGAGAATATATTAACAAGAGGATAACAGAGATTTTAATGTTTTCTCCAATATAAATATTCAGCCTACCCTATGACAAATAAACAATTCTTGATGTTGCTGTTAAAAGCAATGAAAAACTGGAAAACCCTTACACCTTTCATAGTTTAAATACTATTTAAACATGGTTGTTCATGCAATGCAGTGCTGCTTGATGCAAGTCATTAGCAGAATGAGGTTCAGACAAGTTCTTCTCTCACACCCCCAAGTAAGCTCATGAGCATTTTTGTTTCAGCTTTAGCTTACAAAACACAGACTGAATATGAGAGCAGAACCTTACAGATTTTTGAACTCATTTTTTCTGAGACACAGATGTAAAATCTATATTTGAGCTTGTGGGGACTTGACAGCTTAACTTTCCTACTTCAGCTACCGTTTATTAATAATGCTTTTCCTAAAAATTCAAAACAGCACCCACATTATTACTCGGTAAAATGCAGCAGAGCACAGATGTATCCTCTAATATATAATTTACAAAGAAAATTATACTTTCCTGATTAATAGGGGGGATGGAAATCTGTTGGCAGCTACACCTGGAGAAATACTAGTATAGCTTTACAAGGATTACTAAGGATACTTCCAATAAGGCAAATCAGACAGGAGCATTTCCTTTGCTTGGCTCGTGGACACCCAGCCTCCTCACTTAAGCACTCCAGGCTGCAGATCCAACTTCAAAGAGGTAGAGATCCTACAGATACAGATCCTACATGCCTCAGACGAGTACCTTGGAAACAGCAGCAGCCTCAAACCACTTTTTAAAAAAAAATTATTCCCTAGTTTTTCCCTTTTTCTTCCTATGTAAAGTGACTTGGGCACCTCAGTTACAGCTCTAGAGTCTACAGCGAAGTACCTGCAATGTAGGCATCACAGCAGATAATGCTTGCTTGTCTAAGTTTGATTGACGATAGCTTTTGAACCCTTCCCAACCAATCTGAATGATTTACAGACTTCCTTAGCCTTCATTTAAGTATATGTAAATTTTATGCATCATCTACCCTACCTAGATCACAGGTATAATAAATATAATAAAAAGCTTAAGTGTTTGCAGGGTACTCTGAGCTCCACCAGGGAATAATTGCACATAGGAGAAAAACATTCATATCTAGGGCTTTAAATAGCTTCATCATAAAAAAGTAACACAATTTCAGATGCAAAGAGTATCATGTGGATATGGAGGGGGGCAAAGGAAAGGATAAAGTGTCTTCACTGAAAGTGGTATTTGCACATTCACTTAGACTTCTCATGATGTAACTGAGTGAAAGAGAAAGTCTCCAGGAATCTATCCACTGACTGTATAGAAGTGTCAGCAATCCTTTCTACTGACATATCATTTATTCCCAGCCTATCCACACATATCACTGGCAAAAACTCTATGCTGCAAGCCAGACCCAAGGGAAACCAAAGAAAGAGTAATTAATTCTCAAGAACTTCCTCAAACCGCCTCCAGTAGATCCATCAGAGCTCCCTGCTCCAGCTGTCTGAGCTTGAGGCAGGGACAGCAGAAAAGGCTCCAGCTGCACAATCCTTCTCTTAATAAACTGCACTCCCAACATTTCCCTCTCAGTTGGCTAGCAAAGCCTTTCTCTGGCTCTCTCCCATTGCTGTTATTCACAACCACACACCAGATGGAAAGCTCTGAAGAAAAACAGAAAATTAATTCAGCTTTCTCAACAGAGCAACACAAAGCAAATGCTCCTGAAGGACCCAGCCTTTTCCTCAGGCTCCCACTGCAAGGAAATCTACAGCTTCCACACAGATATTACAGTGCAGAAAGGGATGGAGCACATCCCCACACACCGTGTTTTATCCCGGGGGACCTTCTGGCAGCCAAAATGCTTGTTTCGACTTACTGCTACCTACTGGCTTTTCGCAGACTAAATGACTTGATACTTTCAGCACAAAAAAGTCTTCTGCAATGTAGAAGTTTGTGCTGGAAATTTCACCTAGCAGAGGCAGTTACTGAATGTAGGTCTTGCATACAGGCCTGCTACAGGTTGTTATTAAAAAAAAAAAAAAAAGCATCAGTCTCAGGGCTAACGCACTAGAGACTTTTGTCTTGTGTCTTTGGCCATTCTATTCCCTTTTTATTCATGACTGTCCAAGTATGCTGAGTGCAAAACTCTAAAGAATAAAGCAAAGAAAAGAAAGAATCTGTCCTCAAGACATCTGGTCTCCTCTTCATCATCGATTTTCACATCACAAGTCTCCATAATTACAAATCCCCCTTCATATTACTGAATCAATGAATGAATAAATAAGCAGATATATTTAACTGCTGAGAGGACACAGATCTGCATAAGAGAAGTCACAAAGCAATAACGGGGGAAGGGATGTAGGATATGAAGATCATTAGAATTAGCTGAATTCTGATGGTAGGAAACACTGAAACAAGAATAAAGCAGAAACACAGCACAAGAATAAGCACATATTCCTAATTATGAAATTGTATTTTATTCCCAAGACAGCTGACTTTTCAGGATATTTAATAAAGGAAAATCAAGCAAATGGTTTCAACTGTTAATGAGAGCTCCTGGGAAATTAAAAATTACAAAAGAAACAAACTCCCATGTAGGGACAAAATAGAGAATCTGTAATTACGGCTAAACAGTTGACAGATTATAGAGTGATACTTCGGCACAAAGTTGTAGGAGAATTTCTAGCCTTACTGCTTTGGAGACTCACTCAGCACTATTTATCTCTGCTCATATTCTGACTTCCACTTTAAACTGCCTGCGTTGAAATAATGGATTTTTCAGTGGTAAAAAAATATAGCCCAAGATGAAAGAAAGTATTACAAGGGTTTCTATGTATTGTAAAGCCAGCTCACATTGAGCTGTTTCTTGGCGTTCCCGCTGAAGGTAACACGGGGAGAGAACACCAGGGTCTGTTCTGCCATCAGTTTCTGTGGCAGTGTCAAAGTTTGGCCACTAAACTGAAAGGTGATCTCAGCGATCCCCTCACCCTGCCCAGGGAAGATAACAGAGGGAGAGAGACTTTGAGATTGAAAAAAACCAAACAAACCCAAACTTGGCCCAGTTTAACGAAAAAGAGAATAATACTAACAATGAAGATGTTGAACTATACACAGATGTTGTACAAGTATACAAATATCTTCAAAGATACAAGAGAATGTCTTTATATCCTCCACATAACAAGGTTCCAAACAGAAAAGTCCCAGACTGGACTTGGCAGCAGATGGGAGCACCTGTACCCAGCATCCCAGGACAGTCAAAAAAACCCCACAAACCAAAACCAAAGAACAGAAAAGGCAGACCTTTTACTTTCTACTGACCTTCTGACAGCAACCCTTGTGAAAGCACTAAGAAATATAATTAATTTACAATGCAAGAAAATGTTTGTCTCCACGATAATTAGATTATACTCAATGTCTTTCAGAAACCTGCCCTTATTTAATAATGTGTATATACACATATATAAACAGACACTTCAGAGAGCCTTCTTCACTGCCTGTACTTCCACACAACTTCTAATTTCATAATGCTTCCCCCCTCTCTCCCCCCATATTACTCATACACAACATTTGGGTACAAAACAATTTGTCCTGAACACTTTAATTTTCTGTGTTCTTTCAGCGTGTTACTGACTTGCAGAGCATCCCCCCAAGCCCTAGCCAGCCTATCTCTTCCTTCCTGCGTGGCCCGAAATTTAAATTTCTGTTCAATTATTTTCCGATATTACTCACTCAGCCTCACCCTGAGTGAAGGTTTAATTAGATTAGTCACTTTTCTCAACTGCTCACCTACCATCATTCTCAAATCTTGTTTAAGTGTTTCTCAGATCCAATCATGATTCAACACTTATGAACTTTCCTGCTTTATTTACCATGCGATGAAGGCAGCTTCTTGTAATATGGCTAAAACAGCAAGTAGCAGTACTAAGTATGCCTTTCACGTGCCTGTTTGCTTTTTGGCCACTTAGGCTGAGGGAGAAATTTAATTTCCTGTCACTGGTTGTCTGTCCTTGCTGTAACTCTTTGCATGGAGTCATAAAGAAAACACAAAAGTCAGTCTGAACTCCATTCAGATGAACAGCAGAACTAGAGAGACGCATCTGCACTTCAGTCAAATTTGATACACTTCTTGGGTCAGAGAGTGTCACAGTCTCATGACAGAAGTGGACTGTTATGAATCTGATGCACTGCTTGTTTCCAGTCCTAAGAATAAGTCCCACAAGGGTACTTACACATGGTACAGCTAGACCTTCATGTGAAAAAGCATGTAGAAAGAATATAAATATTCTCCAGAAATTTGGGAATTAAGACAGATGACCTTGAGTTTGTTCCATATTTCTTTTAGCTATATTGTCAGTTAATTCAATCATTTAGCACAGGACAAAATTAGCATTTAAGTGTTGTGTCTCTGGTTTAAGTTCTGATTGATCCTACACTTAAACCTGCCTCTGGTAAGTTAAAAGAAGGGCAGACTGCAGAAAAGCAATGGATAAGTACATATCTATGCTTTCTTACCCGCTACCCACTGCATGAATTAGTGTCTGGGAACATCTGCAATGGGATAAGCACAGCCTGCTTCCATTTGTCTCCCTTGTTCCTCAGTTCCTCTCCTCCCCCCAAATGCCTGGAGCAGGAAAACTTCAATGCCTCAGGATACAACCTGGTTTTACTAGAAGAAGGCTACGTTCTTACTCACCCTTCTCAGTAAGTGAAACTAAACACAGAATAAAACCCTCTAGGCAGCTCTCGTGTTACAGAACACCTTGCCTTCCTTTCACCCTCAATTCATTAACTGCGGTAACTGATAAGAAGTACTTTGTTGGGTTTTTTTTCTGAAAGAAAGCAACATCTTCTTGAAGCGACTGCAGTTATATTTCTGCTGTTTCTTTTTTCCTTCCTATGACCTTATGCTACTGCTGCTATGCATCAGTCATCATTATCCGTGCAGCTTTTTGCCATGTTCTTGAACAATTTGTTCTTGTTCCCTGTACTGTTTCATCCCAGAGAGAGGAGTGCTTGGGGTCTGGCGGGAATGCCACAGCACAAGACATTGTTTCAAGTGTCCTAGAACTTGCCTTTTCCAGACCAGGCCTTCAGACCTTTCCTTGAAGACGAGGTCACATTTGTGATGGTATGACACCAGTATGCCTTTTGAAAACTGGTATTTCTCCTTCGCTGGTATTATCTCTATGACATCCGAAAAATATTTAAAGGCTCCAAAAATCTATGAGTGTCACAGCTTCTTCTCATCATAGCAATAGACCTATGATTTCCTAGCCAAAATAACTCTCTCATGTTCATTTTAAATCAAAAGAATGGCTTTTGCACCTGGGAAGCTATCATTATCCAAGATTAAATATAAAGACAACTACATATCAGCAGTTTCAGCAGAAATTTAATGGGAAAAGCCTGCAGATTTCCCTCCTGTTGTTCACAGAATCATTGTAAAACCCTGGAGAATTAGGAACAAGCCTACTTCTATTCAAAATACAGCAGCATGGAAATGTTCCTCTTAAGTTGTTTCACATGGAGAATTAATTTATCAACCTAAAAACATTATGATTCTGGAAGTAGCAATAACATACCGTTTATTCTTCTTACCTGATCTGCTGCCTATGCTCTGTTTCCCCAAGCTGCTTATGTTTTAGTCCTATGTCTGCTCAGTCAGATATTTTACAAAGCAACTGTAGACCTGGCAGCAATTTAGGAATTAAACCAACAACTGTTTCTGATCCCAACGAGAAAAAGAAAAAAAAAAAGATAAAGAGATTTTCCTTTATTTTTGTTTTTTCATATTTTTTTATTACATTACTACTCCTGTGCCTGGATTTCACATAGCTCCAGAATAAGCTCAGGTACCAAAATGGCAAAGTCAGAAACACTTTGCTTAGGCCAGCTCCAAAGCAAGAAGGAGGGGAGAAATAGGTGGAGCAAGATGGGCTGATGTATATGTGAACCTGCTCAGCTCTGGCTTTTTTGGAAACACATCTGAGCTGTTCTAGCCCTATATTGATAAATTGCTGATAGATTCATAACCCTGTTCTAAGCAAGTTCCCACACTGATAGTTATGGAAATATATTCAAAATTGAATCAAAATTTCCTGAATCAATGAGGCTTTGATTCAGCTGTGCAGATTATTAGGTTACAGGGGTGGGAGGGGAGAGAGAGCAAGGAAGAGGGGAAAAATAGTGATTGCTGAGCTATTATATCTAGCAAAGAAGCCACATTCTGTTTTCATAAGAACTGGATGTAATTGAAGTTCATAGATCCTCTCAGGCGATAAAAGTGGAATATTTGATGCACCATGAGATATATTTTGCACTTCAAAACTATCAAAAAGCATCTAAGCAAGTTGGGAAGCTTTGGAATTGTAAAGTTAAAAAAAAAAAAAGATGACTCATATGCATCTTGTGTTAGGGAAATAAAAATCAAGATTTACAAGGGCTTTTCTAGTAAATTAAGTTCTTCTTAAATCTTTTGGATCATCTAATTTTAAATCTGTTTCTGAGAAAGCTTTTGCCTATTCCTAGTTGGTGGGACAAAGAAAAATACAAGGATTCCTCTTTTAAAAGAGCTCAACATTATTTAGTGGTTTCAAGGCAGGAGAGAACTGGATTAGAACTGCTAGAAACCTTCAAAAAGGTTACTAAAAGATTTCTGCAAACCCAATATTTAGAAATACATATTTTGTAATGATAGAGAGACTTTTAGAGATTTTTTTCACATCAATTGTAAAACAATTATTGTATTGGCAGATCTATTAAATATCTCAGAGTGTCCTTTTTTTCTTCCCTTATTTTTTGTTATCTTCACTTGCCATTATACTGTCTAATGCCTCTTCATAAACAAATACAAGTGAATTTGGAACTACTGAAAGAGAAAAGACAGAAACAAATATAACTTCTTGCACATGTACTGAAGATTTGGCCGAGCAGTCACCCACCAGGGTGATAAGGATGACTGAATACAGACAGCTCGATTTTCATTGTGCTTTAGCGCTTCCACTTCCATCTGAAACTAGAAATTCATGCAAATGTTGAAAAAAGTACTTTCACCATGAAGTAAATAAAAGGCCAAATTTATTTGAAAATTTAAGACGAAAGCTGTGTTTTAAACTCATGGCAACAGTTGGGAACTTTAAGAGTTAATTTGGGAAGGACCCCCTGCATTAGATTCTTCAGCAGCAATGCACTGCAGTTAAGAGTAGAGCAGTTAATATGCCTATTGTCAGATTATATACCGTGCTGAGAACATAAAAAATAAAGCATCAACTGTGTACACATGATAACAGAAATAATCACAGCATTAAGTGTAATTACCTCTAAATCTAACTAAAAACCCACCCAACCTGCTAATGATAGTGTAATAATTTTCGATCTGAGTCCCACACACTCCAAAACCCCAAAGCAGCTGGTAAGAAATGCTTTTAAGTGTGCAGAATTTAAGTAAAAAAAAAAACAACAAAAAAACCCACAAACTGTCTTAGTGGAAATTACTTATGAACTTCATTGATGGTGGCACCATCTAGACTGGGCGCATTGGAATATTTTCTAATATGTTCCGGCAAATTAATATTAGAAAGCTCTTAATTTCTTTCTTCATCTCTTGTGATTTCTACAGTTAATGGAGCAAAATTATTCAATTCTTGACTCAGTTTAAAAGGACATGGGTGATAAAAGTCCAAGAGCTGACATGAGCTGAATTGCATAAAGTGTTCAGGAAACAAGGGGTATTACATCCAAATACTAGTTAACATTTATGCAGTGGTAACACCCTAAGAGTGAAGCCGTTGTCCTGGGTACTGTACAAATGTGAAGTGATTCATCCAACCATAAACGAGTAAAAGGTTTTGGTTTTCCATGTTCTCAAATGGAAGCTGCCATTGTCTCAGGTAAGAGGTAGAAGAATTGAAACACTTTCTTACTTTCTCAGAGTAAACCAATGTCTATTCAGGTATGATCACGGATGACCCTACAGGAAAATTTTTCAGATGCCTTCTCTGAGCATCACTGGCTTTGAATGCTCAGCACCTGACTTTGCAGTAGTCAGTCATACACTTATTATCCCTCTTGGTTATCCTCAGTGATGATTTCTCCATTCCAATTTTAATTAATTTTTAAAAATACCTCTCTCTCTCTCAGTCTCTACCAGACTTTAATCATCTTAGAGGACACTGTTCTAACTGGAAAACTCCGAAGCATAAATAAATGTAATAAATTAATATTTACATTTAATATATTGCCCTAAGACTTTTAGCAATTAGAGTACAACATAATAGCCATTGCAAGTAAGTGATGGATTTTTTTTTGGTCTCAGTACAGGAGTTGATTCACAGGCACTGGTTTTAGAGATCTTGGAACAAGTAACATTTATATTAATTATGAAAATACATCTCTAGTGCAGTCTGCAGAGGGCCTGTAAAAGTAATTTCAGTGCGTATAAGCAAAACATAGATAAACTAACAGCAGATCAAGTATATGCAATTGAGAGAAAAGATATAGTCAAAACAATAAAACCAAAACTTAAGCAGGTGGTCGGTTGAGTTCAGTATTCTACTATCCTAGGAAACCTGAATAAACCAGACAGTAACTGTTCAATTAAATGCACCATCCAGCATTGTTCTCAGATAATTCCATTATGGACTAATGAAATTTAGCTGAAAGAAAACACCAGAGACCTTATGCATATGGTACTCAAATACAGAAACCTCCCGCCCCACTCTAAAACTTAATAATTAGGACAATATTCTGTCCTTTCAGTTCATGGTGACACCAGAAGCAGTAAAGAAACATGCAGAAGTTATATTACATGCCAAGAAAATGTAAAAGTGCATGGCACCCTTCCCAGTTAAGTATTGTCTTCAAAGAACCAGTTTAAATGGTGGCACCCTACACACCAGCTGGTCCATACGTGCGCTTCCTGCTTTTGAGCAAAATGTGTCACTGTAATTCCAAGTAATGAGCCCTCATCAACGTACAAACCCTTGCCCAGATCAACACATGGAAAACTAGCTTTGTAACTGCCAGGACAGAATTCTTTTAATCTCTTCTATGATCGCTCTTTTCTGCTTTTTGGTGTTTTCATGGGGGAATTTTCAGTCCCTGCCCAGAGGTGACCGCTCAGCAGCTGACCTCCCAAGGTACCAGCCAGACCCTTGCTAATTATTCTCTGCACCTCGGGCACCAAGTTCTTTCTCCTAGGAGCGATTTCTGTTGCTCCTCCCACATCTTCTTGGCTGTTTTCAGAAAATTCTCCTTTTTAAAAATTTGCAAGCATTCTGATGTGCAAGGCTGCACAACGCTGCAGGTCTATTTACTTTAATTTTCTCTTAATTGTGTGGCTTCATTAAAAGCAAACAAAAATCCAAGCCTGATTAAACCCAAAAGGAAATTTCCATTTGCTTCTCTGTTCTTTGGACTGATCTCCCTTAGAACAATGTTCATATCAGTCCCTTTTTGATGGTGTTTTCTGTGAAGAGTTAGCATTGTAAAAGGGGTCTAATTCTAAACTATGCCAACTTTTACCTCATGCTGCTGCATGCATGTATTTTTCTCAACCTTCATGTATTTGAAAGCTGTTAAGTCAAAATTGCATATTATTTCTTTTATAATGACACAGTATGCACATCACATGCAAAACCTGGGAGAAACCAGCGATGGTTTACCTCTTTCATCTAAAGAAATCACCTTATTTACTTCAGATTTCAAACAGATTTCCAACTTGATGCCCTGAACTGAGCAGCTGATGAAATGAATGTATTTAATACTAATGGATTTAACTAACTCAGCAACCAGTGTGGTGTTTAGCCTTCTTAATGTGTTTCTATATCAGATGTCACTAATGGAATTTAGTGGATTTAATTCTCTCCTACTTAAAAGCTTTTATTTATAATAGGTTTTCTGTGTATTAACATTGTAAATTTAAATTATAGTAATTAGGGAAGTCTACGTTAATGTTGCATGAGTTCTATTGCTATTTTTAATTATGCAACCACATTTTGAGGGCTTTTTATCCACCTTCTCATGTGGAGTATTACAAGAAAAAAACCTGATCATGCCAGAAACTTTCTTTGTATAATTAATAAGACATGAAGTAAGATGGGAATATAAGCTATCAAAACCTCTTACTTATCAGTTAAATGCCACAAGATAATACTTTTCAGAAATTCAAAGGTTACGTACAGCAGTGAAGGACCCCTTGCCATCTTTTGTTTGGCAGGTGCAAACAATCTGGGTGACGTGTTAGAACTGAAAGAATTAGAGTTGAGGAATTGGCCGATGGAGAATACAGTACAGTAGAGAAGCTGAAGCGTTAGACCCTTAGGGAAATTATTTGAGAATGTCAACATTTGTTGAAATAGAGCATTTATCAAAGGTAAATACACCTGCTCTTTAGAAATATCTATCAGATTCACAGAAAATTTATCTGTACGTTGTCCTCAGAGGAACCTACAGTTTGAAAGCAGCACGTTGGGGAGTTGAGAACAACAGGCAGCAGACCAGGGAAAGCACAGGGCTCCTCCTGTGCTACTGGATCACCCAAGCTTCTCTTAATTTAACTGAAACAATTGAAGTAATGTTCTGCTGTATATAGGCTTAAAAATGAAACAAATATATTTCCACCTTCTCTTCTAATTTCTTAACACATGTGAATCTTGGCACCTGTTCCTGGGTGCCTTTCAATGCTACTTTCTTTGCAACAATGTCCCTGCATGAAAGGGAATAATAGTTAATTTAATTCCTCTTACTTAGGTTTTACTTGAAAAATAGAGTATCTCTCATTATAAGCAACACATTTAGCAAGTGTTCCAAAAAGCTGATAAACTCAATCGAAACAGAGTAGCAAAGAAACACACAGCTGAACTGCATCCTTAAATCATCTCACTACATCTAAGGAAACAGCCAGAGAATTCAGCTTAGAAATCCAGAGAGGCATATGAACAATATTGTTTCTACCTGAAGAACATTGTTGTGCAGATATTTTAACCTTCTACCACATTAAGAAACAACTCAACTAAGTGCTTAAGAGAGTTATACAAGAAGTGTGGATGACAAAGAGGGCTACCTTCATTTCGTGTGACCTGTAATGGCTCACTCCTGCTCCACAGCAGCCTCCCACCATCCATTCTCGGTATCACAACTAAGCCACCCTCTCAGCCACTGCTATTTATTAGCTGGCAAACTGAGGTAACTCAGTGCCAATTAGCCAATTATCTTAACACACCAACCCGTGAGCTAATTCCACAGCCAGCCAAACAAATGCCGCAGCTCTCGTTTCAGCGACAACAAGCTGCAGATTTGTCCCAGCTCATACTTGCAGCTCACACTCTCATGTTTCGTAAAGTCACATAAACAGTTGATTTATACCAGGGAGCATCTTATCACTTCTAGAACTATCTCCTCTGAGCATTATTTGTCTGTATGTTTTGTGTGCAACATTAGCTCTTGAATTAAAGGCCCAGAAATTAGATTAAGATTAATCTTTTGTCTGTACTCTTACTCTGGGAGTGTTAGCAGGACAGGGTGCTCCATGCAGCTTTTCCAATCTCCATAATCTCTTGACATATTGAGTTCACCTGAGCATTAGCAGCGGTTGCTCTTGTTGGCAGCTTTGAGACTTGAACTGTCTTTTCATCGTGGAAAATCAAATAGGTTTCAACTGTGTTTCCTAAATGGGCTTTGGCCCATATAGTAATTAGCCAGAAATAATGTGATACCATTCCTAAGTGAGACTGGATGTGATTTTTTTGTGATCAGCTTGGAGGAAGTAACAATATACATTCTGGTTTTATGGACATCTAGATAATTGATCTCAAATCAATCCAGCAAAGCAATATATGTGAGCAAACCCAGGGAAGGAATATTAAAATTTGTATTTTTGAAGGATGTGGCTTTGAGTTAATTTAGGTAGCAAGCGAGTTAAAATGAAGCCAGTTATCTCTATCTTCTGCTGCTTCCACATACATATTTGTTCTTGTGCCATGACATCTATAAAAGATAATATTTCATGATGTGCATTACATGGCAATATGATTCCTTTCCGTGCATTATCAGTAAGGGAGATGAGACAGATCCATCCTGGTTGTGGTGATCAGCTGGGGGGACCTGGGTTTCCCACAAGGCCGGTGGAACTCTGTGTCATATGTTGGAGAAGCTGGTTGGTGATGGAGCTCACGCATGTCAGTGCTTTGGCCTGAAAATGCTAAAGGACAATGTTAATTCAAGAGTTATTTGCTTATTTGAAAGGATGCAGATATTGCTCAGTTTCAAAGGCAGACAAAACAGTGGGAAGAGTGAGAATAAGAGACTGGGAAAAATCACTAATTAACAGATATGATTTAACAAACACATACATAATTATGGAAAACTCCTTTAGGATAACTGATGGTTAATAAGGGAGCATTCCAACATTCCACTGTCAGGATGTGACTCAAGGTGTTGTTCACACTTACACAGATGACTTAAAACCTTTTTTTTGGTGCACTACTTCAAATAATTTGGCAATATCCTTGATAGGAAGTCAGTTGTATTGGAACAAAGTATTGGTATTAATGATCCTTATATTTTGTAAATGTATGAAGTTTAACCAAATATAATACAGTACTAGTTAACCCCATTGGCTAAAATGGGGCATAAACCAAAGTTTAGGTTTGCGTAAGCTTTCTTTGCAGAAATGGTTTCACCCGCAGAGACGATTACAGTGTTCTAGTTTTGGAAAGAGATGAGGAATTTATAGCCTGGCAAATCTCTCTTCCCATAATTCCCACTCCTTAATTCATCAAGAGCTTGATCTTCCCTATCGTGGCCAGCACAGCCCTGCACGTCACCCGCAGGTTACCCCAGATCCTCGCCCAGACAGACCCTGGGAGCACCTGCCCCAGAGCACTCTGGCCCGCAGCCACCTGGGGACGTGAAAAGGGAGAGGTTACACTGCCAGGGAGCAGATCAGCTCAGTAACTTCCCGCGGGAAAGTGCCAACACTAGTTTCTCTGCATGCAAAGAGCATTGTCAAAATCGCCTTTTAGGGAACGGTGCCGATGAATGCCGTCGAGAGGATATCACACTGAGAAGTAAAGCCTAACATATGGCAAAAATCAGAAGACGCATGGGCTGTTCCCACGTAAGAAAACAGCCTTTAGGCACAGGTAACAAAATCAACATGCAGCTAAGCCCAATCAAGGGAGAAAGGAAAACAAGCTGTGAGTGAGTTAGAAGATGCTCTTCAAGTATGCAGAAATTAAAGGAGCAAAATGAGTTATCAGTCAACACAGAACGGCAGCTTTTAGCCTAGGCAAAAAACCACAATAGAGGGTTTATTGAATTACTAAATTAAAATCCTTTTCTCTGACAGCTCAAGAGATTTAAATGATACAAAAAGAAACAAACAAAAAAACACTTCAGGAAAAACTCTATTTGTTTATTTAGTGTGTTTGTGGTAGCCTCTAATTTAAATTAGTTTCTTTGTCAGCTCTGAGGTAGCAATCTCCTCCTGATATTCTTCAAGCAATCTCCTCCCAGTATTTTTCAAGCAATCTCCTCCTGGTATTCTTCAAGGTAAGAGCTAAAATATGTGGTGAAGAAGACCTCTATTACCACAGTATTGCAGTACTGACAATCCTGGTAAACTATGTATGCTATCCAATCACAAATGTTCCCACGCCAATAAGTGCCCAGCTCTCTTACATCAATGCTTTCTCAAATATTTCCACTTTTGGAAAACAGTCAACTTTATTGCATGCCTCAGATTGCAATACACAACAGTTATATTACAGAGGATGAAGAAACTGTATCCCAAATGTGATTTATTACTGATGCCTCAATTCATTTCCCAAGTGCCACTGGTGTAATACATCTAAGAAGATGAGACAATGAATAGTCAAGTAATTGACCCTGTAAGCATGCTCTTTCTCTGGCGAACACACATATTTTTGCTGTAATGTAATTGTCATGGACATCTATGCACATTACCACTATATTTAAAGGATTGAGTTCAAAACTTTATGTTATTGCTACAGTAGACAAAGGTTTTTTGTTTACCTTATTACTCACTAAGTTTATGTGGAAAAAAAATTCTGAGCTCCAGTGTTCATGTGTCATGAAGCCTTAATTAAGTAAGGAGTTGCCATCTCAGATGTTCTTTCTGTAATGAGGGGAAGCAGACATCCAGAGAAAGCAGTCCCATCCAATCTTTAAATACTTGAGATGGGTGGCAGGAATTTCCCTCTGGAGCATCCTGTATCTCTCAATTGCTTGTAGAGGAATCCTTGATTAATTAGTATGGACTAGTTTGGCACAGCTAATACTTCTTCTACTGTCTGCAAGTTACAGTGCTCATCACAACCACAGTATTTCATGAGTAAGGGGAATTCTTATGACATTGTTGTATTTTTTAAGAGTATCATCTTTGAAAACAATGTACCCTCTAATCTTACTAAATAAAATGTTTCCTTCTTAACCCTTGTTATTTATTGTGTGAGCGAAATGATTTAAATTCTGTGAAATATTTTCATACAGAAGAATATGTAATGAAGATTCTCAAAATAAAATGGATATCTAACATATTTTAGGGCCCATATATATATATGTATAAAATACTATATTATCAGGACTTGCTGTTCACCTGTATTGTCACTTCCAGGTTCTCAAGCTTTGCCCTAATGGTACCCAGTTAGCCAGGGTGGTTACTGCTAGAGACAGCACTGTCATCACCTGGCTCCACCATATCTTCTTTTCTTGTATCTGTACTTCTGAGCTATTGGAATCTGTTGGGTTTTTCTCCATGAGAGGCCACAAATCCAGCTGGACAACTTACATCCCACATCTGGAATATTTTCAGACACTGAAAGTGTTTTTCTGATGAAATTAAGCACTAAACCTCATTTTTTCGAAGTGATTCTCCTCAAGAGGATTTTAATTGCAGAAAGCATTAAATAGTTAGAATAGTGAGTCACTGAAAATGTAAGTCTACCCTTTCTCCAAAAATGGTTTTACAAACAAAGCTGGTTATTGTACCTTCAGCAGTATTATTGGGACCAGTGCTTGTGATCATCCTCTCTCTCTGTGTTAAATTGATGTAGAAGCCAGGTGGGCTCTTTGTGCAGTGAGGAATTCTGCCACATAAATAAATAGATCTCATCACAACTGTTTTTTTTTAATTAACTGTATGTCCATACTGCCCATGTCCATTTTGTTGCTATTTAATATGTCTGAAATTACACCAAGACCCTTTGAAAGGGGAAAAATGTAACAGTTTATCCAGAAAACTAAAGCCAGTTGTGGGAAAGATTACTTCTGATGATTTTTAAATAATATAGCTGGCAAAGTAATATGTTGATTTAACATTCTTATATTCTTTAGAAAAACATTTTATTTCTGATTTTAGTGGGGTTAGTACAGCTTACCCGAAAGACTTGAAGGCTGTTCAGATCAAGTTCAGTTTTAAGGGTCTAGAGCTAGAACAGGTTTGAATTAAATTTTCCCTACTCCCTAAATGAAAACACTGATCTAAACATTCAGGATACTAGCTGGTATCTACCTATCATTTTTTCTCCACCAGTCTTCCTGGAAAAATCAAGCTTATTTCTACTAGACCATGCATAATACAATCTTCAGAAACAAATTGGGAAGTTAATAGGAATGTGCAAATGTTAAACTGCATGAAAAAAAAAATGATAAAATGGTCAGTTTGTAGCTCTCTTTTTGCTTGCTCAAATAAACCATAACTTCTTTATAATCTCGATAATTTCACTTTACTATGTTCTGAGAAAAAATGGAATTCTTCTTGGCAATGTGCAATTCAGTCATAATCATGCCATTTCAAAAGCCCAGCCAGGCAGTATTTGAAGTAAGAAAAGGATTATGCATTCACATAGATCATACTGCTTCATTTTCATCAGTCAAAAGGATGAGAAAAGAAATGGTTAGACTCCTAAATATGGCTCATTGCATTTTTCTTTTCATTATGCTCTGGAGTTATCTATCACCGTGCTTGCCACCCTCCTTATGAGAAATTAAGAATATATGTATCCATCATGCTCAGAGCTAGAAATCAAGACAGAATAAATACAATGTCATGAAGAAAGCAGCAAGCTGCTAAAACATAAAAGGTGTTTATATTCTTTCACAGAAGAGTTGATATTATTTTGATCCATTATCTTGTACAGTGTAATAAATTCATTAGTACTGGAATATCTAATACTGGTTACAGGAGAAAGAGAGCTGTAATTAAGGAAGAGGAAAATGATTAACAGTAGCACGGCACTAAACTGAGCGTTCCAGACCTGAGTTCTACTTCTCCCACAAAATCAGAACTCACAACACTAAAAATTCTGTGCAGAAGAGCCTCTTTTGATGTGGTTTTACCCCAGGTGACACTGACAGGATGCAGTGATCACACTCCTATTTAGCTTATTGAATTAATCTACTTTAGAAAAGGCTGCTTCCAGGGCTGCTGGTGACTCAGAATCTAACCCAGCTCAAAGTCAGATGCTGAGGTCCTCTGATTTCCTAGACACCACCTGTAAGTTGGTTGGATGGAAAGAGGATTTGGAACTTTAAGTTGCATATTTTACTCAAGGTCTTTTGCATGCACTTGTACTGCTATATAATTTCATAGAGAAAATTGTTATTATTATTCCTTCAAGACTGTAGCAAAGTTCACTAGAACTTCGGGACAAATAATTGTTTAAATATCTCATATATTAATGTATGTCATTGTGCTCCTCAAAGCAACACAAGATGGATAATATGGTCTGCAATTATGTGATTACTCTTACAGCAAAAAAAAAAAAAAATCAAAAGATGTCCTTTCATATGGCCATTCCAATTTAAAGGAGGTTGTTGTTACTGTCTTCTCCCATTAGCTGCATTCAACATTTGTGTGCCACATACACAAATACCTAGCATTTATTGAAGAGAATTTGCAATAGAGAGAAATGCTCATGTGTCTGTGTCCTTATGACATTTTCTATGGGCAGGAGCGCTAATAGTGCATGTTCCCAGACAATCAGGAAAGAACTGCCAAACACTCTGCCCTGGAGCTGCTGTAGAACAGCAATGAGCAATAAACTGAGGCACTGTCAAATACTGACCTCAGTCCCTTAAATATACATGTTACAGTATGAGCACTGTCAAAATTTTGATCCAAATTTAAGAATAATTGCGTTAAATCAACACTACAGTTGACAATATATAAAGAAATCTCTGGAACAGAGAACTAATAAATCGTGTCTCTGTAGAGAGAAATAATGCGTGACCCAGTAAACTTTTCAGTCTTTCTCATTGTCCACTCCAAAATCTTTAAATGTGAAGTCTATTCATTATTTTAGCAATTCCAGTTGTCCAGTTCAGTACTCTACCAAGCAGAATTATGTTAACCACATAAAAGGAAGAGGAAAGCTTTGATTAACTGGTCTGTGCTTCTGTGGACTGTTCTGGCTGAAAGCTGATTAATTAATCAAACACTAATTCCTACTCATTGTTGTGTTATGTCACTTTGTATGTGTTTATTTTCCACCAGCTATTTAAAACTTTGGTATGCATTGATACCTGATTTGCAATCAAGTATGTTATGCTTGCAAAATTGCAATCCTGTAACTCTTCTCTGTACTTTTCCCTTCTTAAAAATGGAATTCAGGTCCCCTTGGTAGGAGAAAGGAGAGCAGGGAAATTTAGAACATCCCTTTCTTCTTATGCCAGCGCTGCACATTGCACAAACCTTCCCTTCTCCTATGGAAATTGTTCAGGTTTTTTGAGTTCTTTCTGGACAGAAAAGTTCGACAAAAACTAACAGTGCCACAGTAAACTTGTCCTCGTTCTCATTGAGGTGTACTGAGATCCCACTGCATACGTCACTTTTAGGTCACCATTGAGATCAATTTGTGATTCCTAATTTTATGCTGCTTGATGTCACTATTAGATTAATGATACAGAATAGACAAGGTCAGCTGTGGTCAATATTCGCTTATTTTTTTCCTCTTTAAATTCAAGGATAAAGCACACATCCTATCCTAAATAATCTAACACTGCCATGAGAAAACGAAGGTGTAGTATTTCATTTTTCATTTCTTGTACTGCAGCCTTGGCAAAACTGTGTGTTTACATTTAATGATGATTAATATGACATTTTTTGAGATTATGTTACCCGAAGTTTCTTTCTTCGTTTTATAAAAGCCCCCCCAAAGTGAAACTACCCATATTTCTATGTTTCAATTCATTTTTATTCCTGCTTTGCCCTACTCCCATTTTTCTTTGGGAATACCAGGAAAATGGAAAAAGTACATGTGTAGAGAGGAACATCCACACCTTCTTCTCAAGGAGATCTGTAGCCTGTGGAATATTTACTTTTCAATGTAAGGAAGGATTTACTGACATAAATATCACTTAGTTCTTTTGTCTCCATACAGCTAATACAGAACATTGGAATATATTGATTTAATTTGCACTTGACAAAATACAAATATATATGATTATGTTTGACTGTATTATGTTGCTAATCAGTGTATTCAAGATGGCTACATGCATATTATAATAAACTCCAATTTATTATGCATGTGCATGAGCTGTACTAAGTCAATACATTGCCTAATTGTGTAGGCAGGAACTAATCTTCCCTGTTATTACACATGTTGCTACAGTTTACTTTGATAAAAATAGCTTTTACTTTGAATCTTTCTGTAATATGATAGATTAACAAAGGACTGCAATCCCATGAAAGACATAGATGTGCTGGGATTAATTTGCTAAACTAATATTTTTCCTCTTATTAGAAAAACACTCTATTAACATTTAAACACCTTGTTTCATCTGAGTATCAGAATGCTGTTGTAGTCGCTCATGTTTTCTGCATCCATTGAATCTGTACTCTATAGCAAGTATCAATTCATTTTTAACAAAACCCTAACTGCAGCAATTAGTGTTTTAAAGATAAGAATATTACATTCCTCAGGAGAAGTTGAGACATATTATGTTAATTTGTTTGTCTGTCTCTATAGAGGGACAGTTGCCTTTAATTAAGTAGATAAGACACATTTTAATGAACTCTTTCTAAAATATGAAAGTTGTGATTAAGTTTTAAAAAGAGAAAATGCAGTGCTCAGCACATCCTCAGCAATGTTATTTAGTTCAGTTGCTTTAATGACTTTTCATTTTATGTGACAATCTTTATATAATCTACTTATTTACCCTGAAACATTAGTCCGTGAGTGGAATTTAATCCCTTTTCAAAAAGCGAATGTAAGCTCCATGTGTCCGCTAATTCTCAAGCCTGCATTCATGGATGTACATAAATTTTGAGTTGGCTTTTGGCGATAGGGAGAACATAATGCATATTCTATACAGGTGAAAGACAGGATAGTTAAAGTGCTGTCATTTCTCTCCTAAAAATAACAGTTCTCAATTCTCAGCACAACCAGTTAGTTTGAATGTGGGACTAAACTAATTCCAGTTCCAGAGTGATTTAATTACTACTACTTATAGCATCAGGTCACAATTATTGACATGTTGCATTGTATAGCATGGGCATTCCCCTTGCTGCCAAAGAAAAATATGAAATCTGATAAAAAATTGTGACACGATGTGGCTGCAGGTGTTCTTTTAAACATCCACGATACAGGGTGGGGGATGTAACTTGAAACAAGGAAACTGAAAAGGTAAAAACTGCTGTTGCTGTGGTGTCACAGGCATCTGACACCTGAGTGCAGAACTGAAGGGGTGCTCCAAGCAGAGGAGGGACCATCCGTAAAACACGGGATCCCACTCTGCAAGTGGAACTGTGGAGAAGAAGACCTCTCATTGGCAGGAACAGAATACAGGCTTGCAAACAGAAAAACAAAAAAGGCAGTAAGCCAGATATTGAGAGATGAAACAAACTGTAGGCACTCCAAGTGCCAGTGATGCAGAGGGGACGAGCAGGATGAACAGTAACAGAGAAGACCTGAGCAGGGGACGAACAGTATGTCACAGTGCTGCAGCTGCCTGGGGAAGAAAAAGTAGAAACACGCCTTACTTAGATGACAGAGGAATTCAATCAAGAGAAAAAAAAATTATGCAGTAAATCTAATTAGTCAAAGTACATGAACTTCAGGAAAAAGCCACCTCTTCCCTTATTACGGTGTGAAGGGAACAACCAGGTTCTTTCCAGCTGGATTCCAGCAGCATAGACAAAGCGCAACACAAGACAGGTACTATGACAGCTCCTCATTATCTCCAGCAAAATCAGTTGGAAGATTGTCAAAACCCCCACGTTATTAATGTAAAAATATTCCAAAAAAACACTAAGGCATGTCAAAGTGTGTTGTTTACTATGACATGCTGGAGAATCATCTATAGTTATGCCTTTGGGAAATGCAAACTAGAAACTGAGTGTCACATGCTAGCTTTGGTTTTGATGTGACAAAAGAGTGAACACAGACGCTATTAGCTTTGTCTAGTGTTCTCATTGACTTCAAAGGTAACTTTAAAACTTGCACAGGCCATGGAACTATTAATATACAGACTTTTATGACTTCTGCTAGACTTATCAGACTTAAAACCAGCAAACCTATAAAGCAGTGAGAGCTCCGTGCTATTTATTTCATTTAAAATACATAGGCAGTCTGATTAAATCTTCTAATATTACAGGGACCTTAGCAAATCCAAAACTACAAAGAATAAAAAGAAATCACAGGCTGCTTCTTAGGACTGCAGACATAGCAGCAACTTGAACATGCCCACTGCTTTATGGTCAAGAATAAGGCTGAGTAACAGGTTCCTCCCAGAAGTTATCAGTGGTTGCAAATGTTAGAGGCAGAGCACATCACCCAGAATATACTGTAAGGGACAGCAGGCTAGAAAAAAACCACAACAACCTGTTGTTTATTGACGTTACGCAATTTTTGTATTTCAGATGGGTCTGTCAACCCCTGAATTAGCCCAGCTGTCTAAGACGAAGATTGAATGAAATTCTAGGCTCTGCCAGAGCCTCTAAGACAAGCCAGCAAACAAAGTAGGGAGTCACAGGAGGACATGACTTCCTATCAAAAAAAAGTGTTGTGGGAAAAGGCAATTTCCCTGAAAGAGACTGAGAAAAATACAGTTGTAGCAGCATGAGAGATAGCAACTTCACGTCTGAAGACAGAGAAAGGCCAGAGGCAAATGAAGGTTTATGTCTTTTGGCAGGTCTGATCACTTCAAAAGTGGAAGACGTGTAATGCCTCAGAGATGCCAGTTCTTTCCCATGGCTCATAAATAACCCCAGCACACTGCCCAGCCTGGCTGTGGCTCCCTTTGCAGGATGCCCTTACCGGCAGGGGGGGCTGGTGAAGGCGTTTGGCCAGGTGCTCTGCAATCTCGTGGGGCTGCAAGGCGTCTTCTGTCTTGCTCAATTCCGTGCTCAGACACAGCCTGACTTAAGGTTTCCGTTCACTTCATTGTTCCATTCATTCTTCACTTCATTTCCATTCATTTCATTGTTCTAAACAAACAAGCCCAGCAGATATTGACCGGTTTCAGATACCTAAATGGAACAGTAGGAGAAGGCAGAGATTTGGCTGTCAGCAGGCTCTCCATTCCAGCATGCCAGAGGGGACAAATGGAGGCCACGTTCCCTGACTCATTCCATTTTATAGGACATTCTGACTGTATTCTATAAGGACAATCCATTTTCAGAAAAAAGAGAAATGAGAAGACAACAGGCAATATTTTGGTTTAAATATCTATGCCTAAATATGCCTGCTTTCACAATCAGCTTACATATTAAATGACCGTATGTTTTGCCTTTACAGGAAATTCAAAGAATTACCTTTTTCCGTTAAATAGGCTTAGGAAAAACCCCAAACAATTCAGAAATATAGTCAGAGACTTGCACGGTGTAGATTTTTGCAAAACTAGAAATTATAAATACGTTTGTTTTCTCTGTGCAAACCAATGAAGTTTCAACCTCCTTTATTGTGGAAAACAAAACACAGACATAAGGACTTGAAAGTACAGCTTGTCTAGTGCCTCAGTCAAAGTACATCATCTCTAAATAAAGAGAGAAATAAGGACAACTACTGCTGTGGAACGTACTTATTTTTATTTAACTTTTCTCCAGCAAGTTTGAATACAGCTTACAAAATAGATGCTGACAACTGCATGGAAGAATTCTGATTCATGGATAACTGCTACCAGCTGGACTCAAATGAAAGGATTTTTACTCTATTCAAAACACAGGCAACTACAAATGCATTTCTGTTTCTTTATAAAAAATAATCACGAAGTAATGGAGTATTCATAGATTTCAATTAGTTAACTTACTGGGTAAAAATAATTTGGCTTCATCTACTAAACATCCACAACCTACACTTTGAACACTATAGCAGCTGGAAGACTTTCAAGTTTTGTAAATTTACTTAGGTGTTTGATTTTAAGCAAAAATTGAAGTGCAATAGTGAAGCCGGTAGATATTTTTTTATCTTCCACACACATGTTATAATGTTGTTCATAAGTTCCTTAGGAGAAAATGAGACAGTCATCAGAACCTTTGAAGTTTATCTTCACAGTCTTTCTGCATCTGCAAAAATCAGAAAGAGAGACTTTAATTTACATTTTAATTTGTTGTTCCGAATTCAGTCGGACATTTGGGTAAGCAAAGATGACCTCTCTCTTTTTTCCCCCTGTATATTTTAATAGAGTGACAGAACTTACACAGGCTGTTACACAGTTGAGTCAGCTTTCGAAACAACTTAATGTATTCTTTTTGTTCTTCTTTTGAAGGCTTTAAAATACAATTAAAACATATTTGCTTTGAAAATTCAATTAGAAGCTTTAAGTAGTCTTAAATAACTGTATCTGTCAGAGGAGTTAAACGGAGTCTTCGTGGCACACCTACAAAATCCATTAGTCCAGTCAAAGAACTTAACCCCTCCCAGGTTAAGTTCTTGCAGGGACTGCTGCTTAACAGATGATCTTGCAAGCGTGTTGTCCTACAGCAAAGGGAATGCCTCTGCCCTGCCCTACCTGAGTAGGTGTTCATCTGATTAGGAGATCAGTCAGTTCACATCGCTAACACAGCACAGTGCTATTGATTTACCTTCTGGACTCTCTTTTTTACCATTTTAGTCTTGAATGTGTATGATGAATTGAAGCACTTGGACAAACGTTATCAGCACCGGTAGGGAAAGGCGAGATTCACAAACCTGATGCTGTTGTAAGGACTCGTAAGGTTTTCACATTCGCAGATCCAGTTGATACAATCCGTTTACGCTTCTAGACAACTCCAACCAAGCCTCTTACTATAAGCTCTGACGATATTTAAGCAACTCTTGCATAAAAAAGAAGATAGGTAAAGTAATTGGTGAATAGGTAGGACACTGAGAATAAGATAATCTTCTCAATCGAGAGTGATCTCCATCAGATCTCTGATGTTTGACGTATCTGCAATATTGTAGGAATGCACTGAATAGAAAGGTGGCAAAATCTGTTGATAGCAGAAAGTTATTCAGAGTAGAAAAGAGCTGACTGTAAAGAATTTCTGAAAGACCTTATGACACTGAGCAGCTTTGTGTCAAAAGGCAGATAAAATTCTGTGTAGAATAATATATGACACATGCAGTAAAAAAGCAATCCTACCTTCAGAAAGAAAACAATGGGCTTTGAGTTGACCTTTACCAGGAAAGCAATCTTGGGATTATGATAGATAACTCCAGAAAACATCAGCACAGAGCTTAATAGCAATCAAAGAGCAAATAAAGTCTTAGGAACTCCAGAGAAAGAAAACAGAACAAAAGAGAGGACTTTAGACCACTGAATAATGTGGTTTGGCAAAGGGAAATAAGACAGATCTGGATGAAGAGTGCCAGAGAGAGTGGCAGATCAACTGCTGCCTCCTCCAGAAGGAGGTTTCCACCAGGTGTCAGGTTGAAGGCAAACAGGAGGAGGTGCTCCATCCATCACACAGCTACGGTGCCTCCTGACCACGCGGTGCTGAGAGCGATGAAAGCTTGTGAGCTTTCAAGGAAGGACTGGGTGAGTCTTCCTTGAAAACTTCTCTGCTGAGAAACCTGTTAAGGGTTATCACGTACCCTCATGCTAAGCCTATTCAGGTATAAAAAAAAAATCTTGGAGTCACAAATTGCTGGAGGCTGTTTGGAAGGAGTATAACTCGATTTTTCTCTCCTTCCCTGAGCATTCAGTTTTCCCCACCATTGGATGCAGAGTCCTGCGCTGGAGGGAATGGCCCTGTCTGGTCTTTCTGCCAGAAAAAACGAAGTTGGTGAGACTAGTGCCACAGGTAAGGAGCTGAAACACCTGTCTGAGATAGGGAGTTATAGATAAGGGAGGAAAACAGGCTTTATCCATTCTGCTGAGTTATTGGAAGAGCTCAAAGTGTAACAAGCAATGTTTCTGTTGCAAGACTACTAACCTTAACATAACTTTCTTCCTAGTGGCGCTAAACTTCACACAGGATGATTCAAAACATCTCAACATTGTGCATAACCTCCGGCTTTTTCGAGCTCCCTCCGTACTCGGGCAAAGGCAAGATACCAGATTAAATCTCCACTGCTCATTTTCTCAGCTCACAAATAATCTTCTTCACATAGTGCAGACCTATTTAGAAATACTTTGGTATTCTTCTTGCACCAGGGTTCCCCACAGTCCTCAGGCTTCAGCTAAATTATGTTTTGATTGAAATCATGTTCACAAAGCTCTCAGGAACTTTCAGCACAATTGTACTTCACCTGCATGAGGTACAGTGTCAACATACTTAGAAGACTTGTCAGTTGGGACTAAAAAAAAAAAGAAATTAAGATAGTTTTACTAGCTTTAACCCTGTAATCTTAAATTAGTTTAGACTTATGCACATGCCTGAGTAATAAATGCCACCTGCAAGCTAGATATAATGCCAGAAATATTTTAAAATAAATGTTTCATCTGCTGTTTGTATGCTTACACTTTCTAATCACTCTTAGAAAAGATAGGACATCGAGTGCACTGTATGGTCTATAAGGGGCAGAGGAGAGTATCTGCTCTATTTCCACAATTCCTGTGGCATTTGAGAAGCTTTAGAAAATTTTATTGCAAATTAGATACATAACGATGGCTTCATTCATTGCTGAAATGTCCAGGAAAGAGCATTTCCACTGGGGTAAAGGGCAAAAGGCCTTTAGCAATGCACAACACAACAGTTTAGGTGAAAAATCAGGAATATTTTTTCTAACAGAAACCAGTGAGGGTTTTTTAAGTAGGTGGAATGTAATTATCCAATTGAAATTAAGGCATGACATTGCAGCTCTCACCTCTGCTCTTGAAAAATGCACCATGGGATCTGTTAAATGACTGCATGTGGTCAGGACCTCAGTTTTATATCTCATTCAGAAGCGTGGTGAGAAAGGATGTCAACTCAGCATTTAAAAATCCCATTTGTTTTATATGCAGCTTGGGTCTACTTTTAAGCTTTCTCTTTTTATTTATTTGTTCTTAAAACTCAGAAAGAGTTTCCACAAAAAAAAAAGACTGCAGGTACAAAACAGATAAATGGTCTCTGCACAACAAAAATAATGCTGGCAAAAAGAAGGCAAAAAAAATGTAAAAAATATTCAGGGAATTAAAAAAAACCCCCATAATTGGACACTTTGGTGAATACTCACTCATTAGGAGATATTTGTTCATATTTTGTGTAAAAACATCCAGAATACAAATGGAAATTATTTTCACTAAGGGAAAATAAAACTTCACTTTCTTCGGCCACGGTAATGAGTTGCAAATAAAACCTTTTTTTAATGCAGCAATTCAAGTATGCCAGATGTGGGGCACATCCTTTCACCCAACATCTAACCCTCATGGAAACCCAAGCAGACGAGAGTGTATGCATAAGCCAGCTGGAACTGGGAAGAACAGATCTGGGAATGGCTTAATCAGAAAAGGCAATATATTGAGCAACTTCTCTGCTCAGACCCAATACCGACGTGTTGAAGCACACCAGAACCTGCTCATAACCCAAGGGCTGCCTGCTGCTCGTGACAGACACAGCCCTAATGTTCAGAGGAATGACTTGGCTGACACGCTTTTCAATTAATCCTTATCTTTAAAAACACGTTATATAAGACAATTTCCTGTGAGTTGGCCCTGAATTTTAATTAATATAATTTGTATTCTGTAAGTGCGTGAGGGGCTCTAGAAAGTATTGAAAATTTTAAAGTTGGAAATGAACAGTTCATTTCTGAGTAGAAATTAAACCTGAAAAGCTAGAAAGATGACTCTGGCACCTCCTGTACAACGGAAAACCAAGTGTTAGAATATAGCTCTAGAAAATTGCATAAATTCAACAAATTATCTAGAAACAGTCTAGGAAACATTCCTCGAGCTTCATTTTGTTGAACGCTTAAAAAAAAATTAATTGAAGAGTCTGTCTGAGGTGCATATACACAATAGAAACCTACAAATACAGATCTGGAACACAAACTAGTGTTATTAAGGGAGCTGTTTCAAGCAGCATATGAAAAATCCATGGGAGGCCATTCCAGTTTGCAGCATCTAAGAACACTAGTCAAAAAGCAGATCAAAGCTCTCTTCCCATCACCTTGGAACTATTTGGTATGACAAGTTTGTTAGTGAAAATATGGATTTGGAGTTCATCCTTCTTCTTAAAAGTCTGAACTGACTAAAAATGACCAAAGCAGCTTTCTAAACTTTTGCTGAAGAGGCAAGATCATGAAAGTGAAACACGGGAATGGTCTCCGTTATTCTCCCACGTTACTCCATCCTGTATCCCTCGCTGATGCTTCACTAATCCTTCAGTTCCCAGAGGGGATGACTCAGCCAGGTTTGCTTTCTTTTTGAAAAACTGTTCCCCTTCTGACTAACCAAGCATCAGACTCTTATCCCAATCTCTATACACTGTGCACAGGAAATTTCATCCCATTTTCAGCAGAAATAGCTACACAGACATAATAAATATGCTTACAACAGCACTGCAGCTCAGATCAGAGGCTCACAATGAAGCAAATCTCTTGTTTTACTTCCTTTGCCGTGGTTTTCTCTCTCCACGGCTCCGTCTCAGAGCACACAGGTTTGATTCCTTTTGGCTGTAACTAAACTGGAAGGTGTGCTATAGTAAGCACAAACAGTATTTAGCTGGAAGAGGATGAAGGAGGATGCCAGGGGTTATCCTGTAGTACCCTACCAGCAGTCACAGTACGTGTCACCCTCCTTCCATGGAACACCTCCAATCCCTGATTTCGAGAGCTGCCCAGCCATTCTGCCTTTGCCTTACCAACTGGGCAGGAAACTCGGAAGCCTATTACAAAAGAAGATGCTCGCATCACCTCTGCTGCATGCTGCACCTATGTCTCTTTCAGACAGCCTCAGCTTTTGAGAGCCCGATGCTCTCTTAATAAAAGTACCTGGACAGATTCATCCATCTAAAAATAATTATATTTCAGGACAAAGCACGTTTCCTCACATTTGCCTCACAAAACACCGCTTTATATTGTTGCCTGGCTACCCTCCACTGAATTCAGGCACAGCACTGTTTCTGCCCTTTAAACATGCTAATTACTTATTGCTGTAATTACAGCACACTAGTTTAAAGGTTTTATCATTACTTTGGACAGATTAACATGCTGTTGAGAGAGCACTTCAGAGCCTTTTGTTTCAAATTTCCATCATTAATCAGGCCAATGTTTCTGTGAAAATTCAATATTTATATACCTGATAAAAATGTGTGTACTTATGGGCATCTGTGTCCATAAATGACATAGAAAATACAGGTAAACCAGCAGCTACTGAGCACATAATACATCTTTCTTATGTACTGGGAGTATTATATACGTGATGAATCTCTTTTGTCTCCTGTCATGGCGTAAAGACAGAGCAGAGCAGGATTTGCAGTAAGGCCAGTCAAGGCATTGCTCATCCTGCTCCAACATCTGCCTTTGCTTTCACCGAAGTGGATGGGATGGTACCCAAAAGGGCTGGGCAGTTATGTGCTGTGGCTGTGAGGTACTTAAAGTTCTGGATGTTTGGCAGAGGGGGTGCAGAGGGGACACCCCTTTGGCCTTCTGCTCAGCTCAGCCTGCCACAGCAGGCTTCCAATCTTAATCCTAAACAGCAGCTTTCCACAGCTAGCACCCTTCTTGTAGGCAAACCCAACCACCCAACCTTGCTATGGCCCTATTCACGGTGAGTTTTGTATGCAGATACATTACATTCAGAAACAGGGAAATAAATCAAGAAGATAATTACTGGAGGTAAGCACTCTTCATTATTAGGCTAAGTATTTTTACCATATTCCATATGGCTCGTTGCATGAATTTATTACAATCTACCATGTTTGGCTTTTAGAACAACAACTTTCATGTCCCAGCTTTTAGGCAGATCAAGAGCCCTGGGACACAAAGTCTTCCCTTCTCACTGAGCAGCTGAGGCAATTTTTTTCCACCACCAGAGACCTGAACTTGTATAGAAGTTTAATTTATAATTTTCAGCAGTGTGAATTATGGGCAGACTACAGGTAATCCTTAATTAGCATTGTCTACCTAGATGTCTATTATCATTAGCTAATCAACCACAGTCAGGATTTTCAATTAAGAGCAAACCTGTAGCTAAATCTCTGAGCTGGGCAGGAATAAGCACAGACCTCGCTTCTGTTGTAAGAAAGGTATCTAAGCTCTAGGTTGCAGACACTAAAAACTCTTTAAAGACTACAGTCCAGTATAGTCATTGGTCATTGCAGGAATTATTTATACAGAGCAAGGATAACAAACTCGTTGCATCAAGTTAACAAATTCCTAACCTGGGCAGAATATTTGAAAAACAGAATCAACAGTTCTACCTTAGCTATTCAGTCTACAAGAAAAATGCACTAAATACAGTTACAAGAAATTGAAATTTAGTTATACATCATCTTTATCAGGGAAAAAACCCCACAAACTAATAATCCAGGCACAGAAAAACTGATGTTAAATATTTACAAACTAACAACAAAATTCAAAGCATATGGATGCAGAATTTGGTCTTGAAAAATATTTCAACTGATTTTTTTTCTGTTCTTACATAATATCTTTGTCAGGGTATCAAGACACTTTCCAAACTGTCAGCATCCATCTCCAGAAGCATTGGTGAGGAAGTGAAGTGCAGTTCCACTATCAGCCAGAACAGTTTTTAATAAAAATATTGACCTGAAGGTGTAAAAACATGCTCTGGGGACTTTAAACAGGATTGGCAGTCACACAAGTCAAGCATCAAGCAATGCCTGATTTCCATCTGACCTACCTGGTTGGAATCTGGAATCAAAACCATAAAAACACAGAAAAAACCCCTCCAAGTTGGGAAAAGTTAAACCTACCCCAGGATTTCCTCTTTCTGTTGTGTTACGTTCAGCTATTTCTATTTGCGAACAACTTAATTTAGGCAGAGCTCCTTTGCATAGAAAGTCCATATTGAAATATGTTTCACATTCAGATGGACGTGGCTAGATTTGTATATTAAGACTGTAAGAGCTTTAGCAACAGAAGCAATACTGTAACCTCACAGCTCAGTCTAACAGATTCCCCTACTTCAGAGCTGCATAACCCAGGTGTAAGTTCCCCTGGGTGTTTGGCCACATGCACTTTTGGAATATCTCATAATATAACATACTCCGCTCTTGCATCTTTCCATTGAACTTGCTTTCCTCTTGCTGCCCTCTCATCCAAGGGCTCCTCCTTTTTGGCTTTGGTTATAATTCATTTGGGTTTGAAGCAGTAAATGAGCCTTTGGGGATGATAAGATCTCTCAGCCTCAGCAGTCACAAGAGCCAAGTCCAAACAAATTGAATCCCTTCCTAAAACTGGCAAGTGCTGCTGAACACAGTCATAATTCCTGAACTCCATTAAGCACTTTTGATACATAATGTTGCTTTTCTAGAGGGCGAAAAGGGAAGGGGGCAGAAAACAGTTGTTAGTGAGAAAGAGGGAGATACAGCTACCTATGTAGTAATCTACAAATCATGAATGACAAGTACAGAGCTACGTGCAATCTTCCAGACTGCAAGGAAATCAATAATCTTCCAATGGTTATTATAAAATGAGGTGTTTAAAACACACTCAGCCTTGAAAGTCCAGCCCCTTAGAAGAAGGTACAGAAGGGGTAATCTCTAGTTTAGAAGAAGTGGCTAATTTAAATGAGGAACTGAAATAGTGCTTATCAACAATACGAGAGACAAGTAAGTACCGTGAGATTTAATGGTGGTATTACTGCTTTGATCCCTGGTGCTCAAAGCAATAATCCATGAGTTTTAAAATTCGAGTGCTTGACTGAAACTCTGAAAGCTCAAGTGGATTGTAAAGCTCAATTGATAAAAGTAGATCTTTAATTAGACAATCACTTTACAGGAGATTTCTTTTATGAATATTAAGGAGGTTTGAAAAACTGTCAGAAGTTGTTTATAAAATGCATGCAGCTCCGGGCATTTTTTCCTTGGAAATCTCATAAGTAGCAAAACTAAAGGCTTATCTCTTTGAAAAAACTATATACAACCTAAACATCTAGGCTATACATACAGAGTCAACAAATTATAGACATGGGATATATGGACATGTCCTAAAACTGACATTGGGTGGCCAAAAATCCCCACTAACCCACAGCACCAGTAATATATGAAACATGATGTACAATTTGCAATTTTAAGATTAACTGTGTGGGGGGTTTTTTGTCCTTTGGCATCTCAGCATTTTCTTCTCTCAGTATTTCATTTGAGTACACTGCTTTTAAGGTGCCACTTGAGGCACCCAGTACTTGTCCCTTGCCTCACATCCCTCAGTAGTTACCCATCTGCTTGTGAGATTCATTGCATGGGATAAACCTGCTGAAACAACGAGAATTCTCAGTCACAATGAAATTGTGGCAAATACTCCAAACATAGTCATGTTCCCTACAAAAAGAACCCAGTTCATACAGTA
>NW_009698497.1:0-63933 GCF_000703405.1 Apaloderma vittatum | reverse complement strand
CTTTCCATACCCATTGTACTCTCAGGGTTATTTTAAATTACTCACTGGATCTAAAATTCTCCATGAATGACAAGTTATTGTTAGCTAAGAGTAAAATCATCATCTGGCTTCATTTAAAGGGATTTGCTTGTTTTCTCCTATGGCCAGGGGAAGCTTACTTATTTCCTAAAGAGAATAAATTCTGTTTCTTAAAATTCACTGGAGCCATGTCAGAAGAGTCAGGAGCTGATATGCACAAGTGTCTGCATTTTATCTAATGTACCAAAAAGTTTCAGCTTTTGTTTTCTTCAGGCAGCACACACTGCTGTTTAAGAAATAGCAATATTTATTCTGAAGAAAAAGAATGATACTTAATTTACCCAGACTCCCGGTTTCTGTGCACACTCCCATTCCCCCAAGTCCACCCATGAAAATTATCCTGTTTGCAGTATAACTTGAACATTAACTCAAAAGTTATAACCCTGGTTTCAGCCATTCGTGAAGCTAATCTCCTGTTAGAAATAAGTAATACCTTAATGGCTTTCATGTACCCCATTTTTTCTCAGTACACTATGCCATCTGCCAGAGATTTCTTAAATAAAAAGAGCATCATTAAAAAAAAAATAAATAAAACCCACAAGCTGAGCTTTCATTTTGCTGTATGACCAGTGCTATGTGTCTGGAAGGGAAATGCATGTCCAAGTTATTAACTGCTCTTCCTGAAATGCTCCTCTAATCTGCTTCTCATTTTTACTATCCCTTTTCTACCAGTCTATACTAATGATTTCTACTTATCTCAGGTGACTTGACTTGTAAACACTATAAGCTTTTATTCTATAACAATCAAAATATCTCCTATTTCTTTGTTTACTAAGGCTCTGGTTTATACTTGCTTAAGAATAAATCATCTTAATTTGTCCTCTTTCTTGTTATGTACTCATGCAAGACAGCTATATTTTCATAGCTTTCATTCTTTTTTTTCTTTTCCCTTCATTTTTTGGTAAATTAACTCCTAGGAAGTCCCTAGGATAAATCTGTATGCAAAAAAAGAGAAATCTCCTTATTGCGACACGTTAGTTCACTCCTATAATTTTAGCATTAGTTTCTTTCAGTGTCTAAAATGCCCTTGCCAACCAACTTGATGCCGGATGAGAGTTAACCAATGCTATATTCAAATATATACTGGAAGAGAAATGTCCCAGAAATAAAAGGCAGATGATTTCCGAAAATGGAACTTCCCAGACTACCTCCAGCGGCATTGTGGCATTAGGAAAGGCTTCAATTACTTTCACAGCAGTGCTGGCTGTAGCCATCAAAAGCCTGTATCAACCACAACCGCGTCTCTGCTTTCTTTTCCTACCCTGAAAAATTTCTCTTTTTAGCTCATCTTTTTGCAGGTACTTGCCTTTACTGGCTGCAGCTTTATGCTTTTCTTTCAAAATGACATTGAGCCTGGCAAGTGATGTGCTGCTTCTAGCTCAGATTAAATTCACGGCAAACAGTCGGGTTGCAATTACCTCTGGTAGATGTTATATGACAATCAGCGTGAGGATCCGTTCATTCCTAGACACGTCAGTTTGTAAGATCATTTCCTTTTATCTTGGTTTTACACGAGTTACCATCTTCTCTATCTCTTCGGAATCTATCAACATTTAACCTTATTAGTCAAGCAGCATTTTTTCTAATACTATGTATTTATTAATACCAGATGTATTTGTTCTATATTTGTCACACAGGTTTAAGCAATGGTTATGATTCCTCATCCTTTTCTGCACAACTCACTTTATTTCCAAGGCACACAGCTCCAATAGCTCTCGCTTGAGCTGATGGCTTTCTCTGAACATCTCTACACACCCTGTCTTGGCAAGCTCAGGAAGCTCTTTCCTATTTTTTGTAGCAGAATGATAGAGAAACATCCAAGCGTTGTCCTTCACCTGCAGAAACAGGGCTCAGCTCATTTTGTTCGGATTCTGTTCAGCCTAAAATTTTATAACTGCATGAAGTTGCAGCAAAGACATTTTAACTAGAGTGAACTCATTAGCAGCTAATTTCCTCTTTTCCTGCCTCAATAAAAGGAATATCAGCTGCTGTTATGTATCAATACCCAGTCTACTTACTTTGTAGAAACAGACAATAAAACTGACTGCAGCAGAAGCAGTTTCAAGAAGTTTTCACATACAAAGGAGCATTTCCATCCCAGGTCTTGGGTCTCCCTGGGACCCACACACCCAGCTCTCTGCTACCTCATGACTTTTATTGCGTGTCATTACCAATTGCCTCAACTCAGGGTTTGACTATCTGCTCCGAGACTGGCAGAGCTGCCCAGGATCTGGATCTCCAGAGGCTCAATTCTGCATTTTCACCCTCAGAACTATACCTACACATTGCAGGTTTGTAAATTCTATATATTGTAAAAAACAAACAAACAAACAAACCAAACGGTGCAGGAATTTTTTTCCTCTAATCAAGAAATAAGGTGCACATTTTTCTTTAAATGCTCCAAGTTAAAAATAAAGAACAAAGAAGAGACTCCTGCCTGGTGTCTGTCTCTCTGCATTTCTGAGCACCTCTTGCACTCTTCTGCCCCTCCACCCAGGAGCACTGACACACTCTGGGGTTACACAAACACGCAGCTCTTCCAAAGACACCTTTTGCTCTTTCTTGCTTTCTGCAGTCTGCATGTAAAGAACATCTCCATTTTGTACATAGAAGAAATAATACCTGTCTTTATGTCTAGTTTCAAATTTGCAGTGTCACTGAGGTGTAGAAAATGAGCTATGATTTGGGGTCCACTGCCTAGTCTAACTCAGGCTTTGGATACTCATCTTTTCCAGAGTCAGCGTGTTACATGATGTTCAAATCAAAGTTATTCATGTTTTGATAAGTCAAAAAATCCTTCAGGAAGAAAAATGTGGGGTTTGAGGTGTCACAAGCATGGAAAACCCTTTCCTGAAACAAAGATTTGGATTACCTGGAAAGAGGTCTTGGAATGGCAAATTGGATCTCCATCTCCAGGAGGACAAGGATTCCCTGGTCTGTCCACCACAGAGCAGACATTATCTTAAGACTGAACTAATGCAATTAAAATGGCTGCACTTTTAATTGATACTTATGACATAATAATTATGCATAACAGGGCCACTAAAGTTAATAAATACATTTTAATAGCTCATGGCAATTTCTCATCATGCATCTGACAGTAGCTAACAGATGTGTCAAGAAATTTCCTTCTGTGTAAAGAGCTTTGTTGTGAAGAGCTGCTGAGTATGTCATTATGCTATTAATTGCTTTTCTTTCCCTCATTTTGAAAAAACCCTAAGGGTGTGAAAACTCCTGGCTATGAATTGCAGGTACATTGGGTTGAGGGACTTTCAGATGTTCAGCTGTGGGGCTAGGGAGGAAATAGCTTATAAGTATTGATGCTAGCTTGAGAAAAAAACTGCCAGAATTGCACATTTCTGCCTCTGTCTAGTACTACAGAAAAATCATCTTCCCCATCAGACAGTAGCAGCAGGTATAATTCATGTGCTGGGTGCAGACCCTTACCTCTAGTCAACCAGTTGAGCTGGTCATAGAAATTACAGGAGAGTTTTACCCCTGAGAGCAAATGGAAAAAATTAAGACAGATCTTTTCAGAGGACAAGGGCAATTTAGCAGACAGATTTCCTCAGGAAAATGCTTCCGTCTAAGTGGACCTCTGTGGAGCTCACTAGGGCTCTGAAGTCCTCCAAATATTGAATTGTACAACTGGGTAAAAAACTGTGTAGAGATTATTTCAGTGCTCAATCTGCCTTAAACTTAGAGGACATCCGACACTGTGAATTTTGTCACCTTGAATGAGGCAAAATATAAGGCACAGAGCAATACCATATACTTCCATTTTCAGCAAAGACCCAGGGGTACGCCATGGAAGCACAGCTGGTATATTTTGCTGTTGTGTTTGAAGGAGTCCTTCAGTACTCCTTAGTGACAAGATTCATTGCTGAAGTCCATTAAAAAAGTTGGCAGAAACACATTTTCTTATCAGTAAAGTAAAAATAATGAAATTTAATTTCAAATTAAAATCAAAGTTTTAAAGTGACAGTTTCTAGGGAGAAACAGACTAGACTAGAATCAAGTTCTCACCTGAACTCCATCCGTATTTTCCAGAATGTTTTCTTTTGATAGACTTTTATTCTCCAGAACTTTTATTTTCTGTATTTTTTATAGAAAACTCTCAGTCCCACCATATCACAGTACTAAGGTTGCATAATTTATCTGTATTCTACTTCTTACGCAAAACGAATATTCCAAAGTGAAGTCACAAGCATGGAAAAGTTGTAATGCTGAAAGAAAGAGACAGCAGCAGAAGTGAGAGCAGCCAACAGCCACCTCTAAAGAGGCAAATGTCGTAATCAATCCATAACATATATTGCAAAGAGATGAAAATACTCAGCATACGTAATAGCTCAGTTTTGCCTTAGGATTTGTATTAAGGACAGCATTTGAAGCAAGAAAAGAAATTAAGAGACGTATAAATCTTTTAAAAAGCCTCTACGCTGGCATTGGCATTTCAGATTCTGTTGCTTTGAATACAATAATCATTGCACCATGAAGAATTTTCCGGTAGCCTTTAAACAAAGACGAGCATCTATTATATTGTACTGGTGCCCGTGAATGGCTGATGGTTTCAAAAAAAATAACACACTCCCATATATACCCACAGGACTGTTAGGGAAAGCAAAATCCATTTGTCTCATACTTTGCAGAGGCAGCAGCTGCCACACACCTCAGCACACACACGGCACCAGCGCTGCTGGTCCTGACCCAAAGGGCTCAGTGCTGCCCTGGGAGCACCCACCGAAAAGTCCGTGGAAGTTCTTCTACACACACTGCTACGTTATTTTAAACACCTGAGGGATTGGGGTGCATAGACATATCGAAAGACATCTGAAATTAACACTATTTAGAAGGGAATAGAACTACTAAAAAAAAAAAATGTAATTTTTACAGAAAAAAAAATCTGCAAAATCTGAGCTTTGGGTTTGGTTTTGGGTGTTTTTTTTTTTTGTTGGGCTTTTGGGGGGTTTGATTTAGGGTTTTTTGAGAGTTTTGTTTTGGGGTTTTTTTTGATAGACATCATTGTTAAGGACACACAAACAAGCACCAAATGAGACCTACAGTCCAAGAGGAAGAATTAAAGGCCAAAAGTTCCAAATTCAATGTAAAAATTCTTGGAGAGTGGGACTTAGTTCAGTTCTTACTTTTCTCTGTTTCCCTTTTCATACTGTATTTTTAAATGCAGATTGCTTCTCCTGGTCATTTCAGTGATGTCAAATTTTTCATGTGTTGAGCATGATCCCACTTTAATAGTGTTACTTTTTTAATTAGAATCTTTGGTTTTCATGGTTGAGATCCTTGATCAATTACTTTACATCATGTCTGATCCACGAATGAAATATAGTCCATAAATACGTACTGGCTTATTTATCATCTTTAAAAAGTTGAAGAGGCACTCTTTAACTGCCGAAGAAATGCTCTGCTTAGCAGGCTTCCTAATTATATTTAATATTTTCTGAAAAGTTAAATGTTTTCCCACTCACAAAAAACTGCATATAAATACAAAGAATATTTTCAGGATTTTTTGCACATTTAGAGGAAGAGAGAAGAGTGCTTCATTACGGCTGTTGTTTAAGAAAACCTTGCTATTCCCAATGCAAAATAGGGCTCCTGCTTTGTTTGTTCCCAGTGCAAGACAACACATAAGACATCAAACCATGAAAACATGACAGTACACAGAACAGACTACTAATTTTAAAAGGAAACTTCTTTTCACTTACTGACAGAAGTTGAAATGGGTGGTCTTACTAGCAATATGTTTCAGAGGGGCAAGCTGAGGCTTGACGTTAAAGTCTGGTTTCACTCACCAACTGGTGAAGTGCTGTCTCTAACGTAACTCACCCTAATGTACTTATCTGTATACATGCAAACAGCCCTTATATTTTTTGAGAATATGGCCAGTAACTAGTCATCAGCACTGTTTCACAGCAGTCAAAAATGATGTTGCAAATACAGGACTATAATTTCAAGGTGAGAAAAAGTGTTTAGCGGACCTTAACTTGCAATACTCTTAAGAAAAAGAGCAAAAATAGAGAAATATAGAAAGAATTGGAAACCTTTCTACTGTAGAAGGAACTGGCTCTGAATGGGATGCTTTTCAAAGTTATCTGGGATGCACCGGTCTGCTTTTACGTAAACCTTATCACACCAAGCCAGGCTGCGGAAGGAACAGACCGCAAAGAGCTTTAGAGGGATTATTGTCCCTTGTCTTACTCTACCTCTTCTCTCTAGGCCTTTCTGGTTGGTTTTTTGCGTTGTTTTTTTTTTTTTTTCTGTGTTGGATATGAGCAATTTTTTCACACAGAATGGTGGCAGCCCCAGAAATTTCAACCTCCCTGCGAGAGCACAGCCAGGAACGGGCAATGCTGGGCAGAGGGCAGGGCTGGCGACCACCGCTCCGGCTTCCGAGCCCAGCCCGGCTCTGCCAGCTCACCTCGGCTCTGCGCCCCAGAAACCTTTTCAGTGCAAGGAACGGCAGGAAAACATTGGCAACACCAGTGTGGATGCAAGCGTAGGGGCTGGCACAAAACCCTCAGCTTATTCATCTGTGGCCTAATTACTGTTTGCACCTGCATCACCTACTGCTGAGGCTGCTGCGGCAGATTCTCCTTCCCCTGCTGTGAACACCCCCACTTGCCGCCCTCTCAATTACAGGCGAGAGGAGCAAGAAGGAAAATACACACTCAGACTCAGCCATTTTTCAGAATCCAGCTGGTAGCAAATACAGCAGGTGCTTGCACCTCATAAATTTCAGCTACTCTGAAGGCACAGCTTCCAACAGGTATCACTCAGATAAAGGAGCTGCATTCTGTACGTCCACATCGCCAAGCTCCTGGGCAGGCAAAACCAATTCCAGATGAAATGTAAGTCTTCCACAGCTTCTGGGGACACAGTGCAGCACTAAAGCCTGCTCCTCTGCCCTGCACAAAACTCAGCCTCTGCTTATAATCTGCTTGAAAACAGAAGCAGTTCAACCAGTTGAAGCGGCAGCTCTCCAGTTGGCACTTACTGCGACACCATTCTAGTACTTGTTAATAAGCCACTGTTAATCTCTAGCATCATCAGCAGCTCATACTGTTCAGTAATGGGGGTCTGGTCCCAGTGATGGATTTTAATCAAGGTTTGTAGGAGTTTAGGCTGCATTTAATTATCACCAGAGGTTTGGCTTTTTTTTAAATATAACTCCTTATAATGCTCATTGGATAAACCACTCTGCCTGTGGGGTTATCGGTTTTCCCCAGAACTTTTTCCTCCATTGTCTTCTGGGAATAATTTTCATCCTAAACCCACTGAATTTTCTCTGGCTTTGAAGTATAGCTTAGCATAAAAGCAAAATGAGAATCGTATTTCACTCCTATAAAAGTTGGTTCATCGGAAGGTGGCAGGAGGACTGTGAGAATACAAACTGTGTAAACCAGTCCCTTCACTTTATGAGGGATGTGGTATTCTTCTACTGCTGAAACATCAAAAATCACAATCACGCTCTGTCATCATCCTGAAACATGCGTGTAGTGTGAAATAACTATAAATGCCCTTAGTGTGTCTTAGTTCGCATAAGTCATCATGAAAATCAGCGTGCTGACAAATCTAGAAAAATTCATAAGAAAAATGCAAGTAAATATCATACAATTCAAAACAAAATCCTATGCCCAGGCACACTGCACAATGACAGTTTGGCACCAGCATCCGAATCCTCACTTATTATGACTCACAAATCCATTTTTCTCTCTTTATGGATTCAAAGGCCATAAATAGCTACAGAGATAGTCCAGCCTCACTTCCAGGAGAACACAAACCACTTCCAACTGCAAACTAATGATCACTGACAAGGCATTTCAGGGGAATTTAGCAAAAGCATTTTTCTTTTCCTCAGTTCTGTCCTTCAGACTTCTAGAACTTCAGAGATTCCTTCAAGATCACCAAAATTGGGCTTTCCAGAGCTTGCAGCAGGGACCAAAGACTTCCAGAGACATTTTTGCACAAACCATCTGATGTCTTTATAGAAAATACAATTCCACACACGCATTTCCAGATACGGATCATCTTCTTCTAGGTTTTCTAATGAATAAAATAAAAGGCATAATCTGGCTTCTTTCAAGATGTGATACTGAAAATAAGTCATTTTTTGGACCCACTTAAAGAGGGCAAATTCAACAATCTCCTTGGACCTCCCACTCCTGGGAGAATTCTGCATTTAACAATTCCCAATATGTCTTGGGGGAAAAAAAAAAAAAAAAGGTGGATTTAATCATCATACTTTGATCTAGCACCAAAATGTGCAGAAAAATCCTCCTTGTGAAAGTGAAATTAGCCACGAATCTAAGTTGCATTTCAGTAAGATGGGTTGCTGGCCTCACCAGAAAAGGCGGCATCAGGAATCTCATGAGGAAATGTTTTCCAAATTTATTTTTTTCAAACAAAAGAAGCTTTGTGATAGCACAGGTAAGAATGAAAATTTCGAGTCCTCATTAAAACCAACAATTATTGCACTCATTATTTTTCTAAATTCATAAAGGAGAAAAAAAAAATCTGAAAGCCTTTAAGTCAAATTGTTTTCAAGGCATGTACTGGCATCCATTAGTTCCTTATTGCTCCCTTTAGAGAAAGTGTTTAAATGCTGTTTGGTACTTCTGACTGCGTAAACATTTCTCTCATGATGACAGTTACCTACAATTATCCTTAATCATGCTTTTTTGTTTTGTCAAAGTACAAATAATGTTCATTACTTATGTTTTCCAAGCCCTGCAGTTTAATGCGCATCCTCATTTATGTGGTTGCAAACATATTTGTGAACTGCAGCTTTCATTCCCACAGTTAATAGGCTCTATAATGCAAAAATATAAAGGTCACAATGACCTACAAGAAATCTGCAGTTTAATTTAAAATCTTTCTCAACAGTCAGAGGGAAAATGCTGTAGCACCTGAAGATCCTAAAGCTTAAGATTCACATAAAACACAACAAAAGTAAGACCCCACGGGACAAAAACACATGCAAAAATGCCAGAAAGTAACAAGAAAGAATATGACTCTGTATTTGAAATTCTGATTTTAAACCAGGGTTTTGATCCTAGGGAGAACTGAGCTAACGTATTTTTCCTGTCTTTATTTCCTTGTAGCATGGACTGAACAACTGGAACAAACACGTAACAGCAAAAAGTGTAAGAGCTTTATGTAAATGCTTTGTAGCTGAACGTCGGAGGAAATGGCAATGGCATTTTACGTCCTGCTTCTTCTAAGGATGAAAAAAAAAAAATCTGGTGCATATTCTTTTTTTTCCTCCACTGCTCAGTTTGCAAACAAAAATAATGAAGGTAATAAAGCACAAACTCAGACTCAGAGGGAAAATACAGTTTGTTTCAGTCAGCGTTTTCAAGGACAAGATGACAATGTTTATACTTTGGCAGCAGCTGGATTTATACAGCAACTGGGTTGCTGCACCAAAATCCCAACGGAGCTCAGGACTCAGTTGTCACTCACTGTTCCTCTGCTTGTTCTGGCACCAAGAGAAATTATCTCCTGCCCTCTTGGTTTTGGGTTGTGGGACATAATTGATGCAGCTTTAAGGAAAACAAAAGGCCAAAAAAACCCCCAAAAGCCTGGATGTTAAGGAGTTTGCTGGAGGTGTTTATTTATAGTTAACTGGCAGAGAAGGGTAAGGACATGCTTGTTTTATGTCTGTCCGACTGTCCCTTCAGGAAAATGACACGAAATTGTACTGGGACTCCACAGTACAGAAAATTTCCTTTCTGTTTTTGCGTAAGCATTTCCAAATTCAAATCCTGAAAGCAAGAAATGCAATATCAACAATCCCCCTTCCCTGCTAAAACAGGAGCAGATCAGCGGAGCAGTGCTTTCACAGCACTGACTAGCCTTCAGAAGTCTTTTATACTCTCTGCAGCTCTCCAAAAGATATCTGTGAACCATCTGGTTTCGCCTCTTTTATTTTCTTTATTTTTAGGATTCATTACTTCATCCATTTCTGTGGGCAGGACTGTTTCATTAATCTAACTGGGAAAGGAAAAGTAGCTTGATTACCTACCTCAAGCAGTAAAAACTCTAACGGGCTCCGAGGTACCGTTGAGATCATTAAAAAAAACAGACACAGGGTTTCATGTCTTTTTTTGCTGTACATTGTTCATCAGCCCAGAAGCTGCAGCACCAGAGATCCAGGAAACCCAGCTCCACAGAGTCACTCTGTGCCAGGGACTACTCTGAAACAATAAGCTTAACAACGTGATGGTCTTACACTCCTGCTATCTCTAACCCAAGGAAGAGGCTGCCGTGTCCCCTTCCTCCACCATTTGGAGAAGTTCGTAGGCTGTTCAGATTTGCACCAGCAGCTGGAAAGCTTCTAGATAGCTTAGGGAAATCAAGAACGGAAAGTTAGGCTAAATTTCTCCCTACTCTTGGGTCCCACGCTTCCTATTTCACCTACCTAACTTGAAGATTGCGAACGGTGTCAAACAGAGCATCCCAAGACGAACTGCCTCTACAGAAATCTTCAATCATGTCATAAAAAATTTCTCAAACAACTCTCATCTTTCCTAACTGTGAATAAAGACTGTAGTCTGAAAATTCCCACTTCCTCATATTGTCAGATATGCTACTATTCCTGCTAGATATATGGAAAAATACCTTAGCATCCTTGTTATGTCACAGTGCAGCAACTCTACATAAAAGGAGATTTTCCAGTGAAATCTATACTGTGCTTCATGGTCATCACTATGTGTCTGTCCCCCAAAAAAAGACCAGTCTATTTTGGAAGTTATTTCCTTTCATGGGACGTCTCTTTTTGCATATGCACCAAAAAATTTGCATGATCTGACACACTGTAGATATATACCCATGCTACCTAAACGAAGAGCAACTTTCCAGTGGTATTCTGCTGCTTCCAGGGCTGTTCATGGCAGCAGCAATCCCAGATCTTTCACACCCATGCAAGTGAAGCCTTGGCCACAGCAGCAGAGTCACCACCCCACCGGCAGCCTCACCACCCCGTTCACTCCCTGAGGAGAGAAGAATAATTTTGGGGTTTTTTTTATCTCTTACCCTTGGAATTCATAAACAAAATTAATGAGTACAAGCTTTACATAAATAAAACCCCACAAATCTTACTCTAAGCAGTGCTCCAACCCACAAGAAGAGAAACGCAGAGAACACCATGAGCATTTCAACATCCTACAGAGCCCACCTTAGCAGGATTTATATACCACAGCAGCAATGAGATATATCAAATGTTGAAATACATCACAAGGAATGGGTCTTGTGTTTAGGAGTGTCAGTGTCACAGCTTCACCCTGACTCTAGAACAAAAATATATTTTCCGCTTCAAAGGGTTTAAAATAAAAAATACAGCAATGGACAGTAAACGACCATAAACAAACAGGTAGGGAAAAAAAACAGAAAAGTAATATTTTAACCAGAAGTGTGTGCTGTTAATGCAAGAGATCTTTTCAGGGTGGCAGTGTCTGTTAAGTAAATGTATTTCCTTGAAAATGAAAGTTTCAGCATAATTCTACATAAAAGAGACTGTTTTCCTTTTCTCCTTTCTTCTGTCTAAAAGCCATCTGCAATCAGCTATGAAATATAAGCCTAGGAAAAGCAATTAGACCCCATGTGGACTCATGTAGGTGTATACAAAAGGTAACACAGTTGTGAATCTGCAAGTATTTACCTCCAATCAAATCCTTCTGGCTGGATTCCAGGCAATGGATTTAGCATCACTGAAGGCTGTTAGCATGTCTTGAAAACACTTGGTAATTTTACTTTGTTCCCCTGCATAAGGACATAATTCTAGGGGAAAAGCTCTCTAAATGGAGAAATGGGCTAAGCACAATTCTAATAATGGGTGTTCGGATTTGTACAATCCAGAGTGGCATAACATAAAAATGCAAATTGAAGAATGGGAAAAAGCCACAGTGTTTTCTCTAAGGCGACTCAGTGCTCAAATTTGTGGATGGAAGCACTTCAGTGAACCTACCACCTTGACCTTATAGCACCTGATGCATCAGTACGTGACTATGGATAGAATTAAAATATTCTCCATTTCAAAAAAAAAAAAAAAAAACCACAAAAAACCACAAAACTGCATGAGAGGCATATGCATTTGCCAAAACAACGAAGAATTACTGATCCATTGCAATACAGCTGGTGTCTGCAGAGCTACTGAGCCCTCAAAGTATCCTTCTGAAGAACAGCAGCCCAAAGACACGGTCAAGGACCTCTACACACACTAATGCATGTGCAATGAGGCCATGGGATTTTTGGATATCAGATCACTTACCCCTCCCCACCCCAAACTGAATGGTAACTTTTCAGACATCAGTTTCCAACCTGCCAAAAACATTTTGCATGAAAAATTAAAAAGAATGCATAAGTTCAAAAAGGAGACATACCATTTATTATTGATGACATCTGCGAAGGCTGAAATTTTGTACTTCTCTCCGTTAATAACAATGTCTCCTAGTACACTGCCAATGCATGATTAAAAAAATAAAATTGTAAAGGTCTTAGTCCTTGTACAGGATGCTGAGCACTTCTGAAATCAAACTGCTCATTTCGGTAACTAATGCACAGATTTACACATACAGTGCTGCGGAACTTAACTCGTAAATACTTCACTTTCTTTTATATGAAACTCTAGATATATTACAAAGCTATTGAAAAAGTTCCCCAGTTGCAGGAATGATCTAGAAAGTGGGGCAGAAGTTTATCAAGAACAGCTCTAACGCATCTGATTTTTAAAATATATTCACACGAGGAAATTTTGTCCTGAGTTATCACTTCTTTTTTTTCCCCCTCCTCTCTCATCAGAATTTAAATCTCATGTAAGACATTACTTTAAACATGGAATTTATACATAACAGGATATGGTAATATCATTCACTGCTACACTTGATGAAAATTAAAGCCTAATGCAATTTGTCACTGCAATATTCAGATTCAGGTCTGCAGCATTTTTGAATTTGTGTGGGATTTAACTCAATTGACTGAATACGAAGAACAAACTTTCACAGCTCAGCACTTTTATAACAAAACTTCAAGTCAGGCTTTAATTTAAGAAAAGAAAAAAAGTGTTTGAAATATCCAAACAGAATAAAAATTTTCTTGGAAACAAACAAAACAGTCCCTTGAACTAGTACCATTTTTTTTCCTAAAAATATAATAAAAATAATTTTCAGAATGGTTGTATAAGGTAAATAAAAATAATTTCCCTTTTTTTCTGTTCTTGAAACCAAGAACAAAAATAATTCCTATACTCCTAGATGAATCTTGATCTTTTTTGGAAGCCAACAATGCAATATCCGTATAAGCTATATTGACCTCTCCTTCCCTAGATGATGGTGCTCGTTTCACCCCTTCAGGAAAAGAGAAGTGGTTAGCCAAGGACAATCACTGAGTGTTACATGGAGAAAGAATGGGAAGTCTGGATCCGGTAGTAGATCCCAGATAGCTGTACTTACTACACAAGCTTGTTTGAGCATGCTTCTGAGCAAAAAAAACCAAATAAAATCAACCAATCAATCTTTAGTTTCAACATCGGCAAGATCCTGTTGAAATCCCAGCACACTTAACGTAGAGAAATACTAAACAGCTAAGTAAGCTTTCATTCATATCTCTCTTTAAGCCTTCAAAAATCAGTAAATTAACTTCAATTTTCTCTGCTACCATGAACAAATCTAATGAAATATACCCTGGAATTTATTTTACAATATCGTGTTGCTTTATCTTGGAAGTTCAAATCTGAGGAATAATATTCTACATGGCAGTGTAGCAGATGGGGCGTTACTTGTGGATCTGTCCTCCTTTCATTCAGGTCTCTACAGCCTTCATTATGACAGAGAATTAAAATCAAATCTGAAACCTGCTATAATAATTTTTACAAAATCTTTTCAGGTGGGACTTTCTTCCGAAAGATTAAAAACAAGAGAAATGTCCAATGAGCTCACACCATACGTTTGTTAAAAAACGCATTCCTGGGACAATACCCTTAAGTACTTGCTTAACCCAGCAAAATGAAGAAAAGCAACAATAATCCACTTGGTGAGTGACAGACGGTGCCACGGGCTATTAAACTTTGTAACTCTGCCAAACAAATTTACTGCAGCTTCATTAAGCTATGGGCATGTGTAATTATAAACTTGCCAGGTAAAATCTAAATTCAGAATCTCAATTTCAAAATCAAGTTTGCATACGTGAGAAAAGCTTGAAATAATGCACGACTGGAAGAAATTAACTGATCTCACTCGGTATTTCTTATCTGCTGAGTCCTGAGAATTTGCTAATCTTTGCACAAAGTTTTTTGGAATGTTTACACCACTAATAAAGAGCCTGAAGAGCACCCCTCCAAGGGACCATCAGGTAGTAAATTCAGTTGGCCAGAAAAATAATGGTTCCATCTTGCCTTTATATCCTGATAATTCCCCCTCCTGAACCGAGGCAGATGCCCTGAACGAAAGCCAACAAGACTGGCTAGACTGACTGGCCCCTGAGCATCTTTAACAAGGCTGGCTTCAGCTGTCCTGAAACATTCTTTCCACTTCAACCTCTGCCTTCAGGCGCTTCCCTGTTGTCCGGGACTGCTTGAGGAGGAAGATTTGCCTGTATGAAAGGAGAGCAAAGGATCAAGTCCCAGCACACTCAGAAATCCACGATGCTACTACAGCTCCTCTCCCACCAAAAGCAGTAGCAGTTTTCACTCGACTTTTGGAGAAGCATGTTCTGTCAGCGTCTGTTGTGACAGGATAAGGGGTATTGGTTTTAAACTAGAAGAGGGTACATTCAGACTAGATATAAGGAAGGAGATTTTTATGATGAGGGTGGCGAAACACTGGAACAACTTGCCCAGAGAGGCTGTGGCTTTTATTTTTCTTTCCCCACTCTTCTCCTAAATATTCAATCACAATCTCTTCGTCTTAACTACCTCACATAGTAATATCACTTGAAACCATTACTGGAAGACTGAAGTTGATGAAGAATTCTTGAGTTTTCCCTGTTATACAGATAAGCTGGATATGTGGAATCCTTTTAAATCCCCAAATGAAATATAGCAGCAAATATGGATACATTTTATATACATGTCAATCAGAATAATCCATTTCAATAGGCTTCCAGCTTTAAGTCTGTTTTTATTTGCATCTCTTAGATCTTTCCTCCATATAAAAAAACAGCAGCAGTTTTTTTCCCAACATTCCCAGACTAAATGACAGAAGTATTAAACCTATCTTAAATTATTCTTTTAAAAAAGAATTGAAAGCAACTCTTCCCTAATGAAATGTTCCTTTTCAGCAAGTTCCAGCTTCAGAAAAAGCAGTGGTTCAGCCCATAGCTGTTGCCCAGTGCAGTTGAGCAGTAGCGAGTCCCTGCCTCCTGGGATAAAAGCAAGAGCCTAATTATCACACCTCGCTCTACCTCAAGGCAGCTTCCAAGCACCCCAAGTTCCACAAAGCTTTAAAATAGCAAGAACGTGAGGGAACTGAGCATTGAAGGACAAAGCGCATTGAAAAACCCTGTTCAAAAGCAGCCCAGAAATTAATTCCACTCAAACCAGTGGCTTCTGTCACAGCCAAGGTCCTCGATAGTCACAGAAAAGACAGCTCAGTGTTTGATTTGCTTCTACAGAGGTCCACAGCTTTTATGATGTTTGATAGCTCATCAAAAATGTATTCATCTAACACCCTTCTGAAGAGCTGCTGCGTGGACACTCACGTCTTCTCGAACACTTTGTAGAATAAATGATTCATCCGCTAATGAGTTCATAAACAGAGGCAATTTCACCCAGATAGGAGAAACGCATGACCTGCAAAAGTATCTACCATTTTCATCCCTGCTGATTCTTCCAGAATCAAAAAATAACTTCACGCCGTGGAGCAAAACTGCATTTCTGCTTTCATCAGAAAATTGGCAGTGCTGAGGCCTCATCCTTCTCCCACCTCAAGTCAATTGAAGTTTCACCGTTGACGTCAGCCGCAATTTGAAAATCCATGGTCAGGCACGGGGAGGCAGCAGGGTGAGCTTTGGCAAGCATGGAAAATTCCACTACCTTTAGTCCATCTGATATGAAAACAGGAAAACTGAACTCTTAGACATACATTTATATTTTTGTAAGGGAATAGAGTGGTCTCTTTTTCTTCTAAAACTAATGAAAAATGCACTTAATGTGGGATTTAACTATGTCAAGTACACCATGTGAGTTTCTGGACATACATGGTGAGGCTCTAACAGTTAAAACAAAGACCTTTATGAGCAAGCTTTTTTTAAAAAACTAAAACAAAAAACCAAAAACCAAAGCAGTGTTAAGCATACTAAGACTGAAGGACTCTTCAATACATCAGTCAAGTATTTATAAAGCACTAGCCTAACACCCTAAAAGCTCTAATTTCTGTTCACATATTCTTGCATTCCAATTCACGGGCTTAATTTTACTAGCATGCTAACCAAAGCACCTAGGCAATACTTGTATAAGTAAAAATTATTTTAGAATTATTTTTAAAGTATTCTAGTTAATGCCTTCTTTGGGATATCCCAGGTGTTTTTATTGTTCGATTTCCCTGATTAAAATTGTGTCACTACTCTCTTGATCTGTATGAACTTATTAAAAATGCCTGAATTTTTTAGGCAAATAAAAATGCACAGATATTATGCTGCATATTTAGACTCAGTCCTCTTATTTCATCACTCCTCCTGTGCTAAGTAATTAGTATATTTTTAATTCCTGTCATTTTAAAAGTAGTTTTGCCTTGCAGAAGTGGTCTTTTTCTCCAGAATTTACTACTATTTTGAGGGGGGGAAAAAAAGAAAGTATTATAAAAGCAGAGTTCCAGAATTGGCAGCATGAAGGAGAAAGGATTTTACACGACTTTAGTCAGTCTTGACAGCATAAATTAAGACATGCTACTCAGAACTGAGAAACATAATCCAGATTTAGTCACTTAAGTAAAAAGGATATTAACTGACAGAGCTGCTAAACAGGACAGCACCATTTCTGGTTTGAACTTGCTCAGTTTCCTCTATAAACTGACTTTCTCCACTGCTTGAACCCTGTCTGCCCTGCTCCTCGCAGCAGTCCCGGTGCATGTTCTCCCAGCAGTGTTTGCGGAGGGACAACCAAAGCCTTCTGCCGAGATGCTCGTCATTCCCCACACTGTGGATTTCCATCAGCTGCTGCATTTCGGCTCACACAGAGAGATCGTTTCAAATTTTTCACATTTTGTCATCCTCAGCAACAAAATAAAGATCTGGGTGACCCCAGTGCCTCTTCTGAGTGAGCCAGAGTGCGGGCTGCTCTGACAGCTCCTGCAGCCGCAGCTCCGTCTCTCTGGAAGTCGTGGCTTGGACACAGAGCACGGGGAGCCCGGACACACCAGGAAAGTGCAAGATGTGGGAGGAATGGCATCTGAGCTACAGCAGCGACTTGCACCTTTTCAAATAGCCTGGAAACGTGAGGTCTGTAAATAAACCTGCTTGGCCAGATAAGAGGCGGCTGCCAGCATCAACCCTCCTCCACAACGTTTTCTGCACTGCAAAGGGGAACTCCTGCTTCCCCATTTCATGGCTTTTGTTGCCTGAAATCAGAGAAACCGAAGGGCTCTCAAGCTGCTCGCTGCCAGCTGTCAAGTTAAAAAAGAAAATACTGGGACGTGGCAGGACAGCAGCGGCAGTGCCGAGTGGAAGCTCCGTGCATTGGGCAAAGTGATTTCTCCAGTTGTGGGCAGTCCATTATACGAGTTTTATTAAAACTGTTTCACAGGTCACCCTTGTGAACACAGGGAAACTCAGTACTGGCTTGAACACACTCTCACCCAACAGAACCGCAGTGACAGGGACTATGGCTTGGGCTCAGTGCGCGCAGCGGGAGGAACGCACACAGCAGCATGGGGGATCCTATAAACTGCCTTTTTATACGCAAAGTGTTTGATGAAATTTCTCAAGTTATCTTATGAAGTCCCAATTTCTATTTTGTAGGGGGTGTTTAGAGATGATATGAAGGTCAAAAGGGGTATATTAAGATAGGTACGCCATGCTTTTATGCTTTTCCCATTTCTATACTTCACCTTGATTTTTTTTTCTTTAAATGCAACATCTGCAAAAGCTTTTGTTTACAGGCAAACCCACTATATTTCAGCTTTGCTATTATACAATGAGCTATTTCATTTTTTCCTCTAGAGTGGACAATGAGTATTTACATTCACATTTATTTAATATTTACTGTGGATCAAAGCATCATCAAGTAGGGATTTAAAGTCTAAAGAAGTTGCCTGATGATTAATTTAGGCTCCTTGCATTGCTGATTAAGGACTCATTTTACTTAAGAAGGATTCTCTGAAGTTAAGCAGATGCAGACCTCCTCAGAGAAGAAGATTTTACACATCTTTAACTATCTAATTAAAATGAGCAAATGGTTCCATTTACTCTTTTTAAGAATTTATCTACTCCTTATTTTTACTTAGAGTGAATAAAGCTGTCAGACTGGTCCTTTGTGGTCTCAAAAACATCAGAAAATGAAGCTTCTTCTACATATTGTTAACATTGTCCTTATATTTTTACTTTTGTGGCATTAAGCACATGAATTCAGTTTTATCCTGCACGATGACTAAAAAAGATTAATAAAATAAAGAGATAAAACGTGAATTAAAGTGTCCCTACTGTGGTAAATTCTTACTAGTTCGGGTTGGCTTTTCGTTTACTGCTTGCTTGGGGTTTGGGGGTTTTTGTTGGATTTTTTTAATGTGCCATTTTAAATATTTTGTCAGGAACACTAATGCCATAAAACTTTGCTTTTAATGAGAGCTCACTTTGCATTTCAACTAGCATAAGATGTTGACACTTCTGTTCCATTTCTCCAAACAAACAGAATTGTCATGTTTTGTTTCAGACCAGTATTGCCAGTATTTCTTCCGTCTTACAAAAATAATATTCTACAGAAGTAATTTGACATGGACTTTTTTTTTTTCCTATGCACCATATTTCCAGGTGGAACTCCCTTGGGCTGTGCTAAGAGATCCCTCTCTCTGGCAAGTCAGGCTCACGAGAGGATCGGGCACCTGAAATCCAACTGTGGGTTTAGATAGCCACCTCCCATCCAGCCATATACTATCCTTGTTCTTCACTCCTGACTGTCAGTCAACTCCTGCCACGGTATCCCTGCCTAAAAAAAGCAGCATGGTACGATCACAAAAGGTTAGACAAAGGCCATGTGAATTCACATTTGCACTCAGACCTTGAAATGGAAGGAGGATCTCCTCCTTCGCAAGTAATGATCATTGAGCAAGAGCTGCTGCAAGCAGAACAGCAAAGCTATCTAAAATCTTGTCTCCTCCTATACACTAGCTTGCATATTGGTAAATCCTTTCTTTGTTTTTAATGTGTTGATGTACAGCTAAAAATAGCTCTGTCATGTTCAGAGTTTTTCCATTGCCAAGAAGATAGAAGTCAGCATTGCAAATCACAAAAGGAAAAATCCAAAGGTCTGCACTGAAGAGAGGTGTGGCCAAAATATTCTCTGAATAGCAGACAGTGTGGATTGATATATAAGCACAGGAACAGGGACAGAAACCAGCTCTGATGTGTCAGCAAAGGAGGTGCTGTCACTTCTTCAATTTAGCTTCCAATTTCAGGGACAACCTCTATAATAGCACTTCCTAACACAAAAGGCCACACAACCGAAACCACACTTCACATTTAGCAAGCATTATCACGAAGAAAACTTAAAATCTGCTGTACCTCAAGATACTGCTGAGGTTGTGCCTCCACATCAGGATGCAGTGCTGCACAAACCTAACAAAGCTGAGATCATCTGGTGTCACGACGACTAGATCTATCAACAGCCACGAGATTCACTTCAAAAGCACACACCTCGTCCAGCCCTGGAGTTTTCCACCGGATCTGCTTAAATGTTCTCCTACAGTCCAGTTGCTTCCAGCAGATTCTGTTAATTACACGCCATCCAGAGGATGGTTCCAGCCCAGCTATTAAACTGATGCTGTCTTTTATTCTAGGATAAGCTTCAGGTATGTCAAAACATTCAGGAATGTCAAAACATTGCATACAATTGAAAAGTAATATACATCCTGGAAGGGAAAATAGACTGTGAGTTTCTTTATCTATGCATACAACTACATGAGAAAAACATAAAGAGGTAATTGAAGAATATAATGGAATAATCAACAAGTTGTTTTATTCTCATGTTTGATTTTTTTAAAAAGCAGTCATTAAAATTTCAATCCTATTTAAAATTTCCCACAATTATATTAAAAACAAGGCATTCCCATACTGTAATTAGATGTCTACCATGGGGCTATGATCACAGACTTTTTAGAGACAGTAAATTGCACTTCCAGTGAAGAAAACAAAACGTATTTTAGCAATGGGAAGAAAGGGCATACAATGTATTTTCATATTTCCATTTCCCAGCAGCTCCAAACCGTCACCACAGTTTTGCTGTACAAACCAGCCTGACCTCATAAGACCCTTCGACCTTCTTTTGTCTAGCATGGATTTAATACTCATGGAAGTCCCTTTGCATAAGCCTTTGGTTTTTTTTCCCCCATCTACGAGATGGTTATTCTCCGGGGGATCTCATAGGTACCCCAGTATTTGTAAAACCAAAGTAGTTAAGTGACTACACATATAACAACTGTACTGAAAAATCTGGATTTTAAACTGCATTCTGGCCAGCATCCTGAGCCAGAGGTTAAACACAAAGCTGGTTTGTTTTCTTTTCCTTTTTCTCAATTCTGCCAATAAACTGAAGTGTCCTCTTTGTCAGATCAGTTTATTAGTAGCGTGGAGATAAAAATCACTCAGCTAGCTGTTGCAGAAATACCTGCTACAAGCAAGCAGCACGTTTTTATTCTTATTACAACTGCAAGACTGTAACCCTATGCTGTGAGCAGCACACAATGAATGCAAGATTATTGAAACTCTGACTGGACAAATAACACAATGAACCCAGAGGGAAGAAGAAACCACCCACAAAGATGAAGTACTTAGACTGTAAACCACAGTTTCATAAACAAGCACTGAATGAGGGAAAAGAAGACTGAGCATGGATATTTAAACTTCAAACACCTGCTAGCATTCAAGTTTTCCCTCCCTCCCCTCCCTGGGTGCCTATTTTAAGAAATGAATTTTATTTATGATGTTTGGAAAGCTAAGGAGAAAAGTCATTTGATTTTAACTGCAGAGAGAAACTCAGAAGCAAATCAAGGTGAAGTGATAAAGCTAATAAGAAGGCAAAGCTATCGCAGCAAAGTACAACAGAGCCATTTACTTGAGTCCTGAAAGTGGGTCCTTGCCATGAGGCTGTGCTGCAGAATCGGGATCATCTGAGGGTTTATCCAGTCAAACATCTTGGCTAGCAGAGGTGAATGAAAGCTTACCTTGTAGTCAGGTACCTCGAGAGCCTTGAACTGGACTTCTGTCTACAGGTTTTGCTAAATCCAGTGATAAACCCAATCCTAACTGCAATACATCTAACAGAAAAATTCTACTTTGGTTCAGGATGTCAGGCCCCCCAACTGTAACGTCAGAAAATCACTTTCAGTTTTCCATACATCCATCTTCCCCTTAGCAGAATTCAGAAAAGATTATGGCTCAGTTCTTGATGGCTGTGGATTTCATATCTTTTACTAGTTCCAAAATTTTGGGAAATGTATCTCAAAGACAGGCATTCATGTCAGCAAACCAAGAATCAGTCAAATTATTTTGCAAGTATTCTGGACAAAAAAACCCAAATGAAAACCAAAACAAAAATATGAACTGCAATTTGTGAACAGAAATATTACATACGTACATAAATATATATATACACACTTGAATCTATTATTCACTACATGTTGTAACTATACTGCTATAACTGCTTTATTTAAAGGAAACAGCAAGTGAGCTCTTCCTGCCATTTGCTCTGTAGAGCCAGGCTGACTGAAGGAGAACAAGCTGGTCTACTTTTCTTTTTAAGGTGATTATCAGAATTACTAATGCTTCTGCCACAGAACTTACTGTCATTGTTAATCCATAGTGCCAAAAGTCTGGGGATTGATTCCCAGATTCAGGTGAAGCTCGCAGTTAAAACACAATGTCATATTTTTTGTACTGCAATTCAAATAGATTTTTGTCTGGGAATCAGTGAGGGAGAATAAATGTGAAACACTGAAGTGATGCTTTCCTTCAGAGAACTCACTCTTCAGACAAGCTCTACACACTGAGGGTTTTCATTTATCATGATGAAATATGGCAGATCATTAACATGTCTCTAAAAACCTCAAGGTGCACACTCCAGTAACAATGAGGGGAATTAATGGGCCAGCTACTCACCCTATGACAGCTTCTTCGCTGTTCAGCCAGCAAACCGAACGCAAAGCCCATTTAAACAGCCAGCTCCGCACAGACCCTGCTCTGGATAGTCTGAAGGGAACTTCAGTGACACCAAAACCTGAGCAGTTTGAAATGAAAAGACATTTTCAGTTTCTGGTTTGAACCAGAAACTGCGCTCATCTTCTTTACAGCAAATGGGCCAAGGACTGGCACTCATATTGAAGCTCATCCATACCTTGATTTTTTTTTTCAAAACCATTTTAGGCAGAGTCAAAAATTTATTCCACTCAGTCTACTTCACTCTGACTTGCTGCCTTTTTTTTTTTTCTTCTTTGAAGAAATATATCACAGAAAGTATTTTGCTATTCCCTCCTAAAATTTAATCAAACATGCAATGTCCTTTTTCAGGAAGCATAGTCAGAAATATTGTCTGTTAAATTAATACAGGAGGAAACAATTCAAAGGCTGTTCCCAATCCCCAGAACTGTTCATTCATAATAAAAATCTATGTTGCTTTTAATGGAAGTTTGTAGTAGTAAATTGGAAATAGAAGACTGAATCTGGAGCCTCGGGGAGGGTGGAGGGAATAGGGGAATGCAAGAGAAAACCTTTTAAATTTGTGAAATCTCAGACCCATCAGACGGACACAGATTATTTTAACCGTCAGTCCCATTAGCCCGTAACGCTCCCCTGTGTGCTCTGTCGTTTCAAACGCCACAGAGATCTGTGAGCGAAGACAGCGGCATTTTATCCCCAGTTCTGCGTGAGCCCTCCCGTGCAGCACCACGCAGGGTGCTCCACCTGCCTCTCCTCGCTCTTCCCACCAGCAAAACGCAGCTCCCCGGGGAGCGACTCAGGGAACACCAACTGCTCGCAAAGTTGGCAGGGAAGCACTAATAAATACACGCCCGTGGTGTACACAAATGGGTCTTTTGTGTCTTGGAGCAGCCATCAGAGGTGGGTGGGGAGGCTGTTTGCTTCTGAGGGATGATAGCAAGTGACACAAATTAAAGCATATATTGAGTTTGTGTCTTATGTGTCCGAGAGTGATTATATAAAATGGGTTTGTGAAGATGCCAGCCCATTTAGACACACTGTTCAGATCCTGGTTATTTACAAACAGTAGCTCAAGACATTAGTGCCAAACTTTGGCACTTAAGAAAACTGTTACAGGTATTCTTAAACACTGAGCTTGTCCCATTGTCTCCAATTTACATAACAGTTCCATTTCAAAACCTAGGGAGCTGAATTATTCTCTATAAAACCTAGAAGATTTATTCAAGTGTGAAACGCTAGCTGTCTAGCTTGAGAAATTTCCTGTTTGCTCCATCTACTGCAGATATTTAATTGTACCAGCCCACAGAGGTACAGTTGTACCAAGACTCATTGCAATAGTTGGAAAAACTTGGTCTTTGGCTTCACAGACCTCAAATCAGCACAACACAGCACGGGTGTGCCCATCCCCACGTCTCCCCACTCCTCTCCCCCTGGGCAGGGCACCAGTGAGACCCCAGGCTCCCCTGCTGCAGCTCTGGGGGTTTCTTTCCTTTCTCCTTCACATTCTGCACCTGAGCCTGCTGCAGGAGCTGCCCTCCGGAAGCATCATGTCTTCACTTTTAATTCAGGAAACCGGAGACCACAGTATTCATTCAGTTCTTTCTGCTACAGACTATGCTCTTTTTCAGAAACAAGATTCCAGAAAGAGGAAAGGACATCTTGTTCTTCTTCTGATCGTAACAGCATATTTAATTGAATTTCTATCATTCCAAAGTAGCTAAAGCTGACCTTTATGCTCAGCATGGTGTGTTCTGAAAGAGACATGAATAAAGATTAGGTGACTATGAGGATTTCTCCATCAGCTCTTCAATAACATTTTAACAGAACATAACACTAATGCCAGTTTATCATAAATGTGGTTATTGTAATCCAATACGGTTCACCTAAAACTTAAGTCTGTTTACTGAATCTTTCTCAAAATGACAATTTTGCCTATTTGGTATTGCAGATTTTTTGCAAACACACAAAGTGCACGAATGTTTTTATGTAATTTACATTCCCAAAGTAATTTTATTAAGAGTTTTTCAGCTTGATATATGATTACAAGCACATCTGCTCTCACTCTGTACTTTTGTGGTTTTTAAAACTGTACTTTACTGCAATTTAATGACAGTACAGATATTATATTGCTCTAAATAGGTTCACTTTCCTAACATGAGCGGCCCAGCAACCTATTTCAAACAGTGCCCATGACTATGCATAGCAAGAAAGCACATATAATAAATACTTTTGTAGATTTGAAAATCAGCATTTTAAAAGGAAAAGCTGCTAGGTAGGATAGATGGACCTGTTTTATGTTCTTGAGAAAAATCATTATTTGTCTTACAATGACCCTATATTAAACTGTCACTAGAGACAGAAGACATTGTGAAGCCTACACAGTAAGCCAGGTCAACCAGCAGCTTCCCTTTTTAAAAAGAAAACATTTCAGTTATATTATTACTAACATATAATGAAAGCGATCGCCAGTTGATACCTTGAACCAATTTCTTGGGCTCCAAAGAGCATACAAAGAGCCCAACATCTCTGCTGCCAGAGTAATCCGTCAGCTCTCGCCAATTATCTCTCAATCCTGCCCGCTTTTGATTTATCCAGACCCCTCGCAGCAGTTTCTTTCACAAAAAAAAAAAATACCACAAGAAAAATCACCACATGTGAAATAAGAAAAAAAAAAAAGAAAAAAAGTAATACACTCCGTAACACCTACAAACTACAGATGAGGATCTGGTTTTTGTAAGCTGAATTTTCAGTTTCCCCAGGCTCTCCACCAGTTATGTCAGAAGAAGTAGTCTCACGGAAAGCTTAAAAGGCACCAGATCAATTTGCCTGTATGTTTTTTTCTCCCTTCAGCTATAATCCTCTATCATTAAGAAGGAAAAAATATCACCTGGTGCTGAAGAAAACAGTCAAGTGGAAGGCAAGTTTTAATTAGCATTTCATCATTTATCTTCAACCTTAAAATTTATTTGGCGAGATTTTAAAAGGAACCAGGCATACTATTAGATTTCAAAAAATGAAGAACTTGAATTATTTTGCAAATATTTATAAATATCTTCCTGCAACTTTATAGCTTCTTCTTAAAAAAAAAAAAAAAAACACATCACAAAAAAACAATCGAAAACCAGACAAACAAACAAACCAACCCCAAGTTCACCTACTTTCATCAAAAGCTCTTTTGTCCTTTATGAACCAGTTATGAGGAGCAGGCATAGAAAATCTGGGCCAATGCTTCTTAATGGTTTGAAAAAACATCACCATTTGCAGACCAAACCAAACATTAGCACGTAGACACATGAACTAAACCAAAGGTGTGAAAATTCAGTTTTTACTACAGATACACTATGATCATTCTTATTTTTCTTCACCCGCTGCAGAAAAGATCCTTAAAATAGAAAGTTAAAACCAAACTGCACCTGTGCTTTGTATTAAGAGGTGTCTCCTGATAGGAATCCCCCATCTCTCCCAGCGAGACACACAGAGACGCATTAGAACAAACGAGTTTTGGTAAACAATGCTGATTTTTAACTTCTCAAGTAACTGTGGTTGACAAAATTATTTTGCTGAGTTACTAACCTAAATTGAACTATATTCTAGAAAAGAATATTTTTTCAATTAATTACTATTAGTGTAATTAAAGCCACAAATGAAGTTTGATTCTGAGCGAAGCTCATTCAGCATAAGGCATTCTAATTTAGTTTTATGTCCAATCAGTGGAAATTTCACTGTTATTATCCAGGAAGAAATAAGATTGGAAGAAAATCACTTATCTTCCAAGGGTTGTTTTAATCAGTAAAGAATATCCATTCGGCCTTAATTTTAGAGCTGTTCTGATTCAGTGTGTTTTTTTGTGGAGATAAGTGTCTTAATGCATTAACGAACCTGAATCTTGTACAACAATAATTTTTTGCAGTGTAATAAATGCTGACTGGAATTGTTTTTATTACATTCATTAATGAACGGTTAACAGGTTAACTAAAAATGAAAATGGAAAATGTGAAAGTATAATCAAATCAAGGCTATTCTAAAGAAAGTCTCTCAGAAATCTATTGTTAAAATAGTACTTTCATTATCTTTATGAAACCTACAGAAAAAAGGTAGAAACCCAGTGGTTGTAAGCCTTGTAGGTGATGCAGAAGTAAACAGACAGTTATTTCCCAGGAAACCTCACATTGTACACTATGTTCAGCTTTGGTAAAAAATGATGTGGAATACAGTTCAGTGCAAATTGGTGTGATGAACCAAGATGTGTATCACCGGTAAGCTTAGGAATTCAAAACCTGTAGGATAAAAAATAGCCAAGTAGAAATAAGATGCTAAGACAATGCAAACAGGAGCAAATGCAATCCTTCAATGAGTTCACAGCAGAATATCAAACAAAAACCTGTTATTGCCATGACATGTCATTACTGAGACATTCCCAGAGCTCTGTTCCTGATAATGGTGCCCAGATTTGTAAAAGTCATTCAATATAAAGAAATTGGGCAGTATGTTTATACTGCTCTATAGACAAGTCTAGATATGGTTCATTTTTAAAAAAGGGTGTGGTATATCAAATAAAATAATATGCCTGACAGTGCAGCAAAGCCAGATCTCATGCACCCCTCAACTCAGCCCCTCTCAGCCGTTTTTCTCCACAGACAGTGTAACCCTTTGACGTCTCTAAGAGTTTCAGTTCACCAGGTTTATTAGGGACCACAGGTTTTTATGGTTGGTTTATATCAAGTGTGCTTCATGGATGCAGCCTCATGGTAATTATCTAGGAGCATTGGTCCCCAGAAATTATTTGTTGTACATACAAAAAAAAAAACACTAAAACCCACACAGTACTGAGCTGTGCTTGACCAGGCGTTCAGCCTTCTGACATTCCCCCTTGTGTAAGTGACTGGTGAATTTTAGTCCTTGGCTGTTAACCACAACAGCACACAGTCAATGCTGAATTTAAAAGAGTCAACTGCAACAGTGTCCACTGAGCAAGCAGTTCTGCAGGGATAGAAAACAAAATGTTCAGCTGCTTTACTGGCTTCCCTTCTTTGTACGGTGTTGCTGGTACACCCCATCTAATTTTTGGAAAAAATATACATACAGACACACACATATATACACACACACACAGGAAGCAGAGACAAACACACTGCCTTTACATTAATCTTTCAGAAGAATTAATAATTTAAAAGAATGAATGATTACAGAAGCGTTTGGTCTTTTAAAGGGTAAAGATGGCAGGGGGGAAAAATAAGAAAAAACAAACCAAACACCCTACACAGACCAGTTAAGGCACTCAGTAGACAGTTGCACCTAGGCAGCAACCCAAGCAGATAAGGAAAATGCACTATATATAATGCAAGGAGAACTTTAAGAGCTCCAGTTTAAAGGAATCCACACTAGGAGAGTTCAAGCTGTTTGGAGACAAAGGCTAGACAACTAGTGACTGTCAGCCTGGGACTCCAGGTGCCTCGACCGATGAAGGCTGAAAGCTGACTGGAAAGGAGAAATATTTACAAATATTTCCTCCAGGCACTTCATGTTCTCAGCTTCAGTCTGAGTTTCAGCACATCTCTTCTCACCACCTTTTTTTGAGGAAAAATTAAGTTTAAATGTACTTACAGTACATTCACTTACCCTTGAACTACAAATTAAGATGGCCTGTCAACTGTCAAACCTTTCTCTCTTCAAGAAGTCACAGGAGCTGGTTTTATTCTCAGTATAATTTGACTGGAAGGGGCTGCTGCTTCCAAATAAAAGAATTATTGAAAAGACCAGCAGAAGCCAGGAGCTGAAAAAATAATAAACTTAGAAGCCTCAAACAGAGAAAAGGATAAAGGAGAACAGGGTAGGAAAAAAGGACAAAAGAAAAAGTGGTCCTAATAAGATAAACTTAAGACACAAAAGGAAATAAACCAAAAAATTGTCTCTGGATTTTTGCATGCTCATAAGTATCCAGAAGAGTTGTTGATGGAGAAGGATTTGACTATTTACAGGATAGGGATATAGGAGACAAGATGGCCTATATGTGAGAACCCAAGGAAGCTTCAGATGAGGCTCACATCACTGAGCAGATAAAGAGAGACAGAGGATGATAAAGCAAGGCAATTACAAGGGACAGGAAGGGCTACAAATGGATGGAAAAGAAACATCTCGTTGACATGGTGAAAAAGGGAGCAACCCGGGCATTCAAATCAAGGCTTTAGCATCTGAACGGTGTCACCCCCATTGACAGCCTCATTGGTTTCTAATTCAAAGGGAATATGAGCTAAAAAGTTCTGATATTGAACTCAAAAGCTCTACCTCCTCACCCCACAGAATGCTGCTCTTCTTGCTGCATTTACTTTCTATGCTAACATCTCCTCTACCAGCTCATCTAAGTCCAAGAGAGAAAATCAATACAAAAATATGGAAGCTTCAGGGCTGGAAAAAGACAGGAATTTAAAAAATAGTGTCCATAACAAAAAGATTTTTTTTTTAAAATGGAGAATTTTATTTTTTTCTTTGCAGTCTCAAAAAGAAAAACTCAGATACATGTATTCAGGGCAAATAACTTGAGGAAAAATAAATCCCCACAGTTACCTCGAAATTACCCAAATGAGTCATGTACATCAGTTCTCTTTTTAAAGGAGTGCTTTGCGGAATGAATTGTACCTAATTTTCCAGTAGAGTTTTAAGAGAATTATTTTGCTTATTCTACTTTTTTTTAGGGAAAGAAGCCCTTCACACCACAAATTAGCAGTAATACCAGGAAGCTATTCGCATGGGGAACTCCATACAAACATCCACAATCCTTCTGTTTACATATAGCATATAGAAATAAACAGAGAGCAATACTATATAAGCTTTTAAAATAATTCTAAGGTATTAAACAGGACGCAATAGTTTCTGTATTATTCTGGAAGGCAGGAAAACTATCTTTTCTGATCCCAATAGCAAATTCTATCTTCTGCCATCCCAGAATTCAATTGCTTTGGCTGGTTTTGACTATATGAAAAGATTGAGAACTCAATTTTTCCCCCTATGTTGGGGTTAGATTGATTAAGGGGCGTTTGTATTGATTAGCTGTGACAGCTAGCAGCTCGTTATAAACAACGGCAGCAATTTTTTCTTCTCCCCACACTAGCTTTATACAAAAAGCCTACCTTGGAAAAATGGTTCACTTTTCTAGGCAAGCTCTTGAATGGGACGACTTAATAAGGGATTATTTTTTGTTTAGAATTGCTTCTTGTCTCATGCCTTTTCTTCTCATGCTCTAAGTTAATTAAATTCTTAAAGCTAAAAAAAGAGGGGAAAAAATTAGTCAGGAAGGCAGTCCCTTTCTCACCCTCTACCATGGGTATTTTCACCAACATCTGCAAATCAGCAAGCAGCACGGAACAGATTAGAGGCAGTTTTGTCTCTCTCATTTTATCCTTCTTTTTGTTGCTCTGAGCCAAAATTGACTTCCAAAGGAACAGACCCATTAGTTCAACTCAAGCTCTTCCCACAAGCAGCAGCTAGGGTGGCTCATCTTGCTTGTGCACTTTACTCCACGTTTGTTAGACTCGGTTCATCCTTCAGTGCACCTTATTCAGCAGGGCTCTTACAGGTTCTCTCTGTTTTATATGAAAATTAAAATATTACTAGAACCCAGATTTCCTGCTACAAGCCCTACTGGCCAGCAAAGACACTAGAGCACTTCACCTGAGCTATATAGTTTGGATAAATGCAGGCAAGGCGTCTCAGACTAAAAGCTTTCAGGGCAAAGCTAATTTTACACCTCAGCTCCCCCCCAGCCATTATGCTATACCAGCAAAACAACAATAATGCAGAAAACGTGTCGCAATACCCCTCTTGAAGCTGGGATGGGCAGAGTTACTTCTCTCTCTGCGTGTATTTAAGGAAGGTATATGGAGTCAGTCGTACACCTACACCTGCCAGGTAATTTGAAGCTGCTCTGGTAGAAAACCATTAACACCCACTGAGATCAAAACAGTGAGATCCCAGGTCCTTATGTACATATTTACCGCAGTTTACTTCTTCACAGATAATCTTAATTCTAATAGACATAGAAACTTGATTAAATGGGCAGTGTTGTAGGATGAGGTGATACTTTTTATGTTGATTGACAGGCAGAAAAACAGCTTTTACCAGCTCATTTCTTAAAATTCAACCCCATACATACAAAAGTGTGGTTTTTCCAACCATATCTGACATTACTTCTCTCACATATCTTGTCTCATTCATATGCATAATCTGTCACATACAGGTACACTACAAAATTTATGCAAATCACAAGGAGGACTGCAGGAGCACAACAGAAAACGAGTCCAACCTCAGCTCTTCAACGTCAGTCTCAGATTTCTGGCACAGTTTTGAAAACCCCCAAAAGATGCTTATGCATCCAGGTTTTTACATGCTTATCTGAAATACATATTTCTTTACTTCATTTCATGTAGCTCTAAATTTTAGTAACAAAGTATGCAGCCTTCATTGCTTTAGATAAATGATACTGAAGTTCCCAGGGTATTAGTCACAGCAGCATCTTCAAATCCAAATACTTTGTTTTCATAAATAATGGAGTTCAACATCACTACTAGTGTCACTGCTGCAATTCAGGCCTTTGAGAAATCTTGTGGTGTTCCAGGAAAACATGGAAAGAAAAAATAACGCACAAGAAAGAAGTCATTGTGTTAGATTAAAAGAGGTAGCACGGTTTAGCAAATTCAAGAAAACATTAATGTACATATCTGCAGATCTACATAAGGACACAGCTGTTGAGAACTCAGTCCCCTCCCCTTTTTAGACATGACAGTTTTTAAAGTTTTTTTTAATCCCACACTGTTAAACACAACAGTAAGTTTTCCAACCCCGACTCTGGTGCAGATATACACCTAGTGCATTTCTGGGGATAATTGGTTCAAAAGGGCAAAGAAGAGCTGCATATATTGTACCTTTACTCACTCACACCAACACCTGTCTGTACATCACCCTGACTCGTTCCGAATCTAAACCTTTCCTCTAAGGAACAGTTATTATTTGTATTCCAGGTTTTGGGGTTTTTTTTTGCTAAAATAAGATCTGAAAACATTCACATCACACTCAGATTTGATCAGTTTAACTAGAATTTTAGGTAACAGTCATCATACAGGTTCATTACACTATTGTCCTAATTGTGCACAGCAAGAACAGGAGGAAGATACTTTCACCTAGGCCTAAGAACAGGTTTCTGAACATCACTGCCAATGTCTGAAAGTGGCTCCTGCTATTGCAAAGTGGTTTACATACTGCTGAATCTTGTTTAAAAAAAGTAAAAAAGTATTTGTATAACTACGGAGGGTTGGTATAGCCACAACCTTCTTGTTTCCTACTTAATTTCTTCCTTTCCCACCAGCCAGTTGATCAACCAGACCTACTTCTGGGAGTGAACAGGGGGACAGTGCTCTACAAGCAAAATATTTTACACTCACTTTGCTTCTGAAGGGATCGGAACGCAGTAATGGTTCAGAGCACAGGAGAGCGGGGCTGCAACTGTTCTCTCCTGCTTTGAATAATGCATGCGAATAAATATCCCCTCTTCTCTATTGTCCTTTCAAATACTAAAATGTTGTTACCTATTCCTTTGAAGAATAAGGTCACACCAGAAGCTGCTAAACTCACTGTGATAGGTATAGAAAGCTCCTCTCCATGCAACAGCTACATTAATGTGTAAATTAACCATGACATACTTGCAGATTGAATAATCAAAATGAAGCACCCTACATTTTTTCCAGTTCTTCATATTTATCAAAAAACAGAGTTTACATTGCAACCAAAACAAGAATGGAAGTACCATGCATGGAATAACATCTGAAAAAAGGCAGTCAGTTGTTTAACTTTCCCAACCCTGAAATATTATGCAGTTTCAAGAAGATAGGCAGGAGACACAGATTCTAATAATCTTTTTTTTTTTTTTCTGTAACCTGTGCTGATAAATCCCGGGAAAGGTCATATTTAAAGGAAGCTTTCCTGATAGGAAAAACTGTCTGTATCTTCCATATGTGCATAGACAGACTAGTAATTGAAAGAGGGAGCAATAGCTGCGATATCAAGAAATCCCAGGATATTATTTACATAACAGACAGCTGTGCAATTGCAACTACAGCAATTTCAGTTGCTGCAGATTTTAGACATGCCCACACAATCATTAAATATTAAATTAATATTTAGCCCACCCAAATCCAACCACACTGCTTCTCACACAAACAGGCTTCTTCCCAGAAATAACTATTTTCTTTAACACGCCTTCACACAGTCTTCTTAATTTATGCCTTTGAAGCATAGGCTCTCTTAGGAATGAGGGGTATTAGATATCCTGAATCACAGCAAAACACATGAATCGTAGAACTTCACCCAATATTTTTGCAGCATGTCATAATTCCTGGCTCAATGAAAGTATATCATCATTATTTAAAGTGCCTTAGATCGTGATTTAAAAATCAAGAGAACTGGAGAGCTCATAATTCCAGCAGTCTTCATATGAGCTATCATTTATATTAAATCCATCAGTGTTTCCTCAGATGATCTTCCATGATGGAAATCAGTTGCGGCACTAGTACAAGGATCAGTAAAATCTGGGAGTTCACACACCCCATTTCTCAGCATGCATTTCAGTATTTTCACGTGATAAAAATTTCTGAGAAACCAAATAAGGACTTAACAGATATTATTTCTCTGTACAGTTCATTTCTCCACCTCGTCTGTCAGTTGCCTTCTATTCTTGTAAGTCAGGCATAAACCTGTCCTCACATTCTAACGCACCAAAAATCACAGTCAATAAGAATAAGCTAATCCAAAGGCAGTAAGAACAGTGTCACATATCCACAGGCCAGATTTGGTTAAGCATCTAGCCTCTTTCAGACATGATCTATCTAGAAAGAAAGGAGAAGACACTGGAAAACTGTGTGTTCTTTCTGAGCCAAGTCGCAGAGATAAATGTGCTGCAGCCTGTTTATGACTGTGATACCTCTGGGTCAGGGTCTGCTTTTGTAGAGCAAAGCAGATTTTGACAGAACTGTATCTCTTTGTGGCTGTAATAGAGTAATGCATCAAATTGGTGAACAAGACAAAATAGGATGCCCTTTTCTCCAAGTTCACTGAAAACAGTAGGGGTGAGTCATTACACAAATGAAAAACTCAGAACTGAAAAACTCAAATAGGTCAGAAACACTCTAATGTAACCTTGAAGCATCCTTTGCTGGAATATACACTGGTTTACAACAGACAAACACACAACGGGAAGCTTTAAATACCAAGCGTGACCTGACTCACTGTTAGATGTAACTGAATTTCTCGTTTGTTAGGTAATAAACAATTTGGTGATTACCATTTCATTTCCATGTAGGAGTTGTTTGCAAACTTCAGAAGGTCAGAATGATGCTTCCTAAACATAGCGGCAGAATAAGGGATTTTGTAGTCTGCACGTATAAAGCAAATAAAAGGAAGTGTGGGGACCTGGCTAGGGTCATGAATATTTTCTCAAGCCTGCAGAAAACAGAGGAGTGACTTGCTGTGATGTTTTGCCAATAGACTCTAGCCTATGCTATTATTCACTTTCAAAATCTCTTGACTTCCAAGAAAGTGCTGTGGCATTTAATATACATGAATTTGCATGACTAAGCAGCCCTCGGCACTTTTTTTTTAAATTATTTTTAATCCCCAAACAACAGAATTTTGATTACAGGTAGGTTTCAAGAAAATATTAATCTGTTCCTATTATTCCAAAGAATAATTAAAAATCCCTGATCATCTCCAAGTAGAGAGGAATGTATGCTTAATACAATTTTTGTGCAGTTGATAATCTGCATATTTCTAATACTTTTCATAACACAAATTAAATATTTTCCAGAGAAAGCTTGCCAAACTGTCCAATTTAGGTAGCATTCTCCTGTAGGAAAGGACACATGGACCATATCAACCCAATTTCCCATAAATATCTGAAATTTTCTACAACACATATTTTTTTATACAAGCATACATACATTTATTATAAAAATATTACACCTCAGGCTTTTAAAGTATTACTTTCTATAATGCCTAGTGTGGGATTGCACCAGAGACAGAAAGACAACCCAGAAAGCCTAATGAGCTGGCAACAGAAGTCAGCATACAAAGTGGAAGGGTATCACAAATTTAAAAGACCTTCCAGCGAGATTTTTGCTAACACCTCGCAGTTAAAAGCCCCAGGGCTCTAATGTCATTAATTTTCTTGCCTTGAGTAGCAAAATTAGAGTTCTGCAAACACCAGAAATGACTGTTTATTTCTGATCTGATTCACTGCTGAATCAAAAGTATCTGCAAACCAGCCTGAAGAAGTTGGTTTAACTGGTAATATGCATCGGGAAAGACAAGCTGCCACCTTTCATAATGGGCTTACAAACACGAATATGTGGGAATTTGAGCTATATAACCTCATTATGGCAGTATTTGAGGATAAGGCTTCTACTTTATTTTCCAGAATCCAACTTATATATGTCCTCTGCTGTCTATATAGTTCACTTGCATCATTAAATAATATGAAATGATACATTGACCCTGAAAAACAGATGTTTAAGTGCATGTCAAAAGAATACAAGAAAAGAGAAATGGCTCAGGGGAGAGTAACACTACTCAAACCCTTCTCACACTGCTGCTGCCTTACGGTGCGTTTTTCTGGGGGATGTGGGCAGGGCATGGAGCGCATGTGATGTTATTTTCTGCAGGGAATTTTGTGAACGTAGACTGCTCTGGGATCAGACAGAGAAGAATTGAGATGCCTGGCACTCCAGGTTCCCAAACAGCACTCTGCTATAGAGCCAGGTTATAGTTCCCTTCTCTTCAGCTCACATGGACCACAGACAATGCAGTAATTCAAATTAATTTTTCATGAGATAAAAATAACTCGTCGTGTCCTATAGCCAGCTGGGTACTAAACCTAACTAGAAATAAAAACATTCAGAGAAGGAATTTCACTTATCTGTTGGAATAGTTCCAAGCCTTGTCTTATATACACGAACAGCATCTGCCTGTCTGCTTGACAGCTGTTAAGGTATGACAGATACTCCAGCACAGCACTCCTATCCTAAAGAGATGTGTACAAGCATTTCATGAAATAATCACAACAAGATCAATGTTTATTATGAGAATTTTCCAATGCTTTCCTCTGTTTAATATCCCAAATGAGTACAAGTAGATACATTATGTCCTATAACTTTACAGCTACAAAAACAAAACCTGAATGGTAGTCCTTCTCCCATCTGGGAAAACTGAAAACTGTATTACTACTTCTCAGGTCTGATAAAAATACTGGTACAGCTACAAAACAAATACTGGATGATAGCATACTGAATAAAATTCCCACTGAGATTAATGGGCTTTGCCAAGATAACACAGACTACACAGCAGTGCCAGGCACTAAGGCTGGGGAAGCAAAACAAAATCTATGGGAAATTCCTGGTGAGCAGAGTTCCAGTTTGTCCTTTCTGGATCCTCCTCTTTGAACCTCCACCGCTGCAAAGGTTCTGTTCTCAAGTTGTACAGGAGAAGGAAGAATATTTCTTCACTGTTTGCACGAACTGGAATCTTCTGTGTTGCAAACAAACAGCCTGTCCGAAGTCCTCGTTGTCCATACACAGCATCTGCTTTTGGTCTTTCTTCCAAAAACGACTCTAGCCCAGAAAAACTCATTACACCCTTCCCTGATCAATTAACAGCAAAGTTCATGCCAAGAAGTTCTGTCCCAAGTCTGAGGTTTCAAAAAGTATCTCCTCCCACAGCTAAGAACAAGCAATGCAATTTGCAAATGGCTTTAAAACACAACTAACTATAGCTATTAGAGTACCACAGTTATTTTAGTGCGCACACAGTCACCCCTAACTAAGGTCCAGCTTGTTGTGTGCTATAGAACCCAAACCAGCCTCGACATTCCTGTATAACTATTCTTCTCTCTCGAGCCCGCAAACAGGAGCTCCCTTGGCAGAGAAATAAGGTCCAACCACCACAAACTGAATCCAGAGGTTCCTCCCCACCTCAGCTACTACTCAACTGCAAGTCAGCTCAAAACCCACAGGACCTAAATTCTCCATATGAAGGCTCTTCATGTAGATAAAACTGCCTAAAACATTTCCAAGAGCCACACAAGACCTGGTGTTGCCCATCAGGAAGTGCCTTGGCTTCTAAATTCAGCTTTGCCAAAAACTGGGCTCTCTGGCACCCACCACCTTTGGAGGACCGACCTTTGGCACCTGATCTGCAAGTACATGTGGCGGAGGAGGTGCCAGCGATGAGATGGCGACGGTGCTGCTCTGTCTTCTCAGCTCGCTTACTGCCAGCATTAAACCAGTGACAGAAGATATGGCAGATGAGCTCAGTTCCACCCTTCATCTTAGAAAAGGTGCCACCTGCCACAAGAAATGTTTAAATCTCCAGATACAGGACAGGCTGAGGTAGGAAAGGCAATGGCATCAATCTTTTCAACCAAAGCTAAACTGCCTCACAGGGATGAATTAAGTATTCATTGAGTCAAGGAAAGGAGAAAAAGGATTCATAGACCACTGGTTTGGGTATCTGATTATTCGCTGGGGAAACACAGCTTTCTGCGCTGCTCTGCTGAATGCCTAATGCAAAGGCAGTGTTGAACAGCACTGACATGGGGATGGATGTCCCCTTATCTCCCAGCCAAGGACCAAGCTGGCTCTATTTGGTACACACCAACAGATATTTAACCTTTCTGCACAAAGGGAATCGGGTAAGGAGATGGAAGCTCTTCCTTTCTATGAGGGTTCATCAATGCTTTAGACTGTCATATCCGTACATCCAACAAAACTAAAAAATTCAAAATCAAAGCAAAGCAAGCAGGAACACTCCCAGACAAACAGAATGGGCTTGTTTATGACAAGTTGAGATATCTGGTCACAATGCAAATTAGTAGAGAAGGATCTAGTTATCTGCATTATGCCGAATTAAAAAAACAATGTTATGTGCAATTCTGACAAGTGCTAAGTTATTACGGTAATATAATATTTATAAGCAACAGATGACACAGGTCCTGACATAATTTTCTTCTGAAGCAGTATATGGAAATAATGGTTTCTTACAAATCTCATAAAATAATCCCCACAAATCTTAAGTTAGCTGCAATATACATATATGTGATCTTTTAGAAGAACTCTCTTGAAATAACAAACAACTAGCCATACAGTTAATAGCCACATTTAAATTTCCTCACTAAGCTAATGAGAATAAACAGAGAAAGATCTTTGTTTATCCTACAACCTGAAGCCATTATAATTATTTTCCTAGGGTTAGGAAATGCAAAAAAAAAAAAGTCCACTATCACAAATGTACACTGGCTTTGTCAGATGGTCAAAGTTATTTCTGGTTATTGGTGGAGGAATTCAGTAGGTTTGATCCCCAAGGACTTCCTCAAAAAATAGTAACTTGGTGATCATCTCTAGTGATGCATACAACAAAAATTAAGTTCTACAGAAAAATAAGTTTTGCCACTGGGCAGACCGCTGAATGAAAAGCTGGAATTGCATAATTCCTGTTATCTGTATTTGCAAGCTGTTCAAAATATATAGCTGAATAATAGGAAATTTTCCACAAATATTCACTTTGTCTGCTGAAAAATAAACACAGTAGCTTGCTATTCAAATTTATAGTAACTATTTTCTCTAGAAATACAATTTTTGATAGGAAACAAGCACAGGAAAAGCTTTTTTTGGGTAGTAAATAGCAGAACCCATGCCAAACTATCAGCTTTGTGCACAGACCAGAAAATGCTCCTGTGTGCTGGAATTCAAATTTTATCAAGTCAGTCAACACATTTCCAGTAAGTGTCATTTTCATTCCTCCTTTTTGCATACTTAAGCAAACCAGGACCAAGCAAGCAATGTAATACCAATGAAACAGAACTAATAAGCTAGAAATTATGTGGGGTTTTTTCCCTTGCAAGATACTTCCAGGGTATCAGAGCTTCAGCCATGGTGACTAAGGACTCAAACCTAGTAGAACTGTTTTTGTCTCTGCTGTTACATAGCACAGATGGCAACATATGCTTCCGTGGGGAAAGCCATTTGGAGGGACACAGTCAAAAGACTCCTCCTCTCCTATTTGTTAAAGAACTGCTGATCAACCAGATCATCAGGCCACTTGCTTTAAGCACATGGTGTCGGGCAAGTAGTTCATGGCAGCTCTTCAGAAGAGCTATAGTAAGCAGCTTGATACAACTGAGTCTTTTTTTGGACTGATTGCAATATAAAATTTCTCATACACTCGGATTTACAGAGAGAGGCTGAATCCTCAGCTATTACAAAGCATCGTAGTTTCATTTAGATCAGCGATGCAGTAAGTGTGAAAGTCATTCACACTAGCCAAGGGCACAAGTCCACAACACCCGGCCCACGGCCACCGAACAGCTCACAAAGCTTTGAATGAACTCGTAAAGGATTGCCCAGTAACAAAGAAGAAACTCATTGCTGTCCTTGGAACTTGTTGGTTTAACAGGAATTTTGCTCTGACATTAACATATAAACCCAAAATTGGAAGGATGACAGTGACAAGGATCACTTCTGCATAAAATCAACTGGAAAAATAAGAATGGAAACCATGACTTTTATGACATGCCTCTCTCAAAGCTTAGGTTTAAAGATTAAACGGCCAATATCTGGTGTCCAGAGGAACATAAGAGTAGGGGACAGAACAGCAGAAATTAGAGAAAGATTCTTGTTCATGGGCAGAAGTGGCACCCATATAATGCTGCAGATGTGTAGAAAGTACCATTAGTTAATACAATCTAGATTGCAACTTTACAGTCAAGTTAAAAGTGAGGTAAGTGGTTTAATAATTGCCCTTCCCCCTACAGTCTATACATTTAAAAAAAAAACAACCCTAACAACCTTCTTATGTTATCACGTATGTATTTTAAATATGCATATACATGTGTGTGAGCGTGCTTGCAATCTGTACAAAAACTCCAGCCATAACCAGTATTGTGCACCACAGTGAGCAGGGTAGTCCTGTTTAATCATAGGAACATTTGTTGTCCAGTTAAATAAATAGGGAAATGGAAGATACTATAGCTAATTTTATCATTCTAGTCGCCTACTACAAGCAAAAAAATAAAGAAATAGAGAGTCGATAGATTCCTTTAATCAGCCCACACTCTAAAAAGCACCTGAACCATGAGTGGTGTGAGGCAGGGTAGAAAGCTGATTTCACAGAAAAGGTCATGCAAGCCCTGAACCACAGATAAACTGAGACGGGATATTAGTTCATTCCCTGAGCTCCTGTAAGGCCAAAGGCTTTAGTCTTTCACACTGTTGCTCCTGTGCTGAATCCAGGAACGTGCATTTGATAAACTGCATCTTCCATAGATGGAGTCAGTCTTGATTTAGAACAACAGTGAGATTATACAAAGAATGACAGCTTCCCCGTAATTAGCTCTACTGCCTGATTACCACATTTCAATGGAGAGGGGAAATAAAAAACAACAACAACCAAAAAAAAAAAAAACCAAAAAACTTGATTCCAAGACAGGCTTGTCAGGCATCAGCTTCCAGCTGCTGAGCACCACCAAAGTGTTTGGTTTTTACTGATTTTCCTCCTGTTGCATCTATAGAGTTACCTCTCACGTCCTTTTTCCCTCCTCCTTTGATTTTAGAGTGATAAATAGCCTGATCCTTCTCATTCTGATGAATTTGCACCTGCCTTCAAAAGTGTCTAACCAGTATCATCATTTCTGCTACTGCCGTAAAGAGACAAGTCACTTCCTTGCTCCTACTTACTACTCCCTTACTCATCCCCCTGCCCAGCACCTCACCTTGTTTGGTTACAGAGCATGTGTTCCCTTGCTTGTATACTTCTACTTCCAGGTCCTTTTAGTTCACTTTTGAATTAAGCTCACATTCCTTATTTCTATAAGAATTGCTTTACATTTGGTGTATTCAAAGCTTATTTCTGTTTCAATAAACATCTATTTATCATTCTTTCAACCGTTGATTTATCTGGCCATTTTCTCCGTAGATTTTATAGTTACTGTCGCAAAAATGGTACAGCTGAGCTGTGGTAAACTTAATAGGATGATTCCATATAATCTATCCTAGAGTCCTGGGGACTGCTAACATCCATCAGACCTGGAGTTTACAGCACTTCTGGAAAACAAAGGCCATTCTGGCATGCTCACTAATTTACCAGGTGGAAGTTTGGAGGGGAACTAAAAACCCACCAAAAAAACCAATCGAACTTTTTCAAATAAGGAAGCACTGTATCTTTGCTGTAAAATAAAGTAACAGCAAGAGAGCTCTCTACTGTGCAGTGAACAAAGGTGCATGAAAAAGGAGGAGAGCTCAGGCTACCACAAGTGCCCTTCAGCGCCGGAAAAGGGCTCGTGGAACCCCTGACTGCCAGTAATCTCACACAATGAATAACCAGAAGCAGTTGAATTCTCTTTCTTCAAATGACTGCGTAAGATTTCAGGCTGGATGGACTCACTTCGTCCCCAGAGCAAGCCATGAAATGGGTCAAGGGGAAAGTGAGGAAGACCATTTTTACACTAGTCCATGACCCACCTTGCAGGAGAGGGAAGTGGCTTACATCCCTGACCCGGGGGTACCAGATACAAAACAGAGTGTCCCACCTGCAGAGCCCAGCACCACGCTGGGGCAGCATCAGGCATGTCCTAGAGATGTCAGCAAGGAGCAGCATCTCAGTAATTCTTCTAATCAGAAGTCGCTGAAAATAATTCATCAGCTGGCCTGCTAAGCATCGGAGATAGAACCTGAGAGAGGGAGAAAAGAGCTCCTAGCACACACTCATCTCACTGACCTTCTCCCTACCAGTCCTTGACCACTGCGTTTGGGCTAGCAGCAGTCCAATTCTGACAAGAACTTGTGCCAGCCCAATCAAGCTTTCCACCTGTCCTTCTGACCTGCTCCACACAGCAACTCACATTTATCGCTGTAGCATCTTACGGATTCGTTGGCACTGCCACAGAGCTGCCTGCTCAAGGCTGTCGTAGTCTGGGGTGAACAGAAGAAAACCAAGTCTCAAAGACAACGGTGCAGATGATTACATATATTTTGCAGTTGGGAAAAGCAGCAGCAGAAGCTCAGCAGATGCACCTCATGCAGCAAGCCTACAGGCAGAGCTGCAGAAAAAAAAAAAACAACAACAAAAAAACCCCACCTCAGCTCAGCCCTTGACTCTTATGCACTGTTCCTGCCTTTCTTCCCTTCTTCAAGTCATTCTGAAACAAAGGAAGTGATAAAGCATTTAAGTGCTTTGAAGTGACAAGAGATAATATTAATGCTTGTTAATCAACTGTTTAAGGAAACCAAATCCTGCAGGAAGCTCCCTGTACAGAGTATATTTTCCTCGATTTAAATCTATTTCGCTTTATGAAACAGTTGCCTGTATTAGAATAAACAAAGGAATTAATGTGGTGCCTTAAAACTCTAGTAACTGCTCTTTACAATATAGGGGGTTTGTTTGGGGTTTTTTTGTGCTTTATTTGTTTGTTTCCTTTGTTGTGTTTTTTTTTTTTTTATATTCTCCTCCTGTGGAATTTTGAAATCATTTCCAATAATTTGAAAAATGTTCCCAAGCAGAGTGAGTCTGCCTCTGCTTGGAGCTCTGTGTCTCCACTTGGGATTTGCTTCTTTTCTCCCACGTTATTACTGTAAACAGAACATCTCCTAAACTAAGAAATCCAGCATGAAAAGATACTTCATTACTTTGTATGGCAATAAATACCAAATTTCCCTTGGGTGGAAAGGAAGTAGAAGGTTGTTTTTTATTCTGTGTATCAAGACAGCAATTGGATTTCATGAAACCTACTTACAGAGGATTTTTTCCCCACCTCCTTAAAGTTCTTTACAATCACTAACATTTTGGGACAGGAAGCAGAAGCATCACCACTTAAGATAGTTCCATTTTAAAGATGTCATGGCTGCTGTAAGCAATCTCTGCTGCCCAAGACAACTTATAGAGGTTATTTTCAAAGACAGTTTATCTTTATTGGGACTTCAATGTGGTTCCATATCACATTCCAAACAATTACTTGCCCTGAAAGGCATTATAATGACCTTTCATCAATGAATGGGCTCATTTATTGTTATTCACAGTGTTCATTCACATGTTGGTTGACATGGAAAAATAGTTTGGTTTTTTAACACTTGCTTTTACTCATTGAGCTTTTCCTAAAATAGCATTTATGGCAATCAAAACCATTACACTCACATTTGATTTTCTTCACTTTTATATCTCACACAATGATGATGAGAAAAAACTAAAGTAACTTTTTAGACCTTTGCACGTTTGCATTTGTCCAGCTGCTCCACATTGGCATTATTTCCAGACAGGACCTCAAATTATCATCACCATAATGATCACAGATTGGAGCTAGAAGCACACAAAGTATCAGAAAGACATAATAAATACAGGATAATGAGCAGCAGGAAAGTTTCCCCTGAAGCAAGTAAACAAGAAGTCAGCAGATACTTTCTATGATTTATATTTGCCGTGTCACTTTGGTAGAGACTAAGAGTACCGCTTCACTATAAATACATTTCCCTTCACAATTCATAGTCACAAAGACGCCTTCGATTTGCATTGGGCTACAGAAAATACTGCGTTAATATACCATCTGCTCTGCTTATCAGAGATTTGGTGGAAGAATAAGGACCTACACTGCACTCAAATATAAGTTTGCTGAACTGGCTTTGCTCATTTGCTCTGTGCTCTTAGTACAAGATTGAGGAGCATCCCTGAACACGGCACACTGTCATTAAAAGCTGCATGCACTCTATCACTGCAATACATCACCTACCCTGCACCCTCATATGCAGCCAAGACTTTCAAGTGCCCTAAGAATGCATATTAAAAAAAAAATGCATGTAGAAACAGAAAATATCAACAATGATCATTTTTAAATGGACAATGAACAAAACAATCACAATTTCCAGGGTGTGAATGTTTTTCTCATTCCAAGAAGGTAAAGAGAAATGCCACTATGAATTTAGAGATTGAAAGTTCCCGCAGAGTCACAGGAGAAACTGATTATCTTGACACATGTTGAGGACAGACACAACATTTTTTATTTATACCTTACACTCAGAAGCTCAAATAAGGAAGTTATCAGAATGGCAGTAAAACTGCAGGTTAATGACAGTATTAAAAAAACTTTTAGATTAACATGTCTTCTAGCTTCCTGATGCATGCAAAGTGTCCTCTGTGATTTAAGGAATTTGACAAGAAAATACAAAGCATTCAAGAAAGATATTACTTCTTCAATAGCAAAGCCAACCTCCTGCATCAGTTAGAATAATGGAAGAAAGGAGATCATTTCAGCACCATTTCATCATCTGCTGAATATGAATCTAAGGTGATTTCTCTCTCAATACAGAAAATCCTAGCAAGTTTTCCCCTGAAGTGAAAGATGAAAGATTTAACACATGCCCATTCACCAGTGAGGTTCAAGCAGTCTGAAAAACGGATCATGAACCATGGTGCCAAATTTACTCTCTTTCAAAATTCATTAGAAAACCCATTTAATACATTCTTTTTCCTGGAGTTAATAAAGAAAAGTCTCCTTCCCAACATACTCCTATTCCCTATTTAAATGCCTATCACTTTCTTCTTCAGCAAGAAGTACAAATCTTGGACAATCTTTTTTAAAATCTTACATGTACGGAGTTCTCTAAAAATAACTTGTGATACTTTGCAATCATAGCATTTAACACTGGCAAGATTTGTTCATGATGTCCCTGCTGTCCTTTGCTATCTTGCTTCAGGCTTATGGCACATATACATTAGCCAGATATTCATCAGGATTCTTTAGATATATTCAGAGTTCCTTTTCAATGTTCAAAGAGCAGCAAAGAACAAACCCTGATAGATCACCCGGCAGGCAGCATCCATCTAGCCCCAGATACATGTGACTCATGGAAAGCCCTCCCAGTGTGGGCAAATTACTTCAGGGGGTATCACAATAACTCAGCTCTCTTACTTCCAAGACTCCAACTCTTTGTATCCCTTATATTATATTGTATTTTTACTCTAAACCACTCCCAAAGTGCTACATGGATCCTTCACAATTCAAACGGCTATGGATCCAAACACTTACAGATGGAACTCTAAAAATCAACTTCTGTCTTTAAATAAAAAAACAACACCCAAAAGAACATGCCCTCAATTAGAGCACTTTTTATTTAAAGCAGAGCTCTGGAAACCTGAAGCATTTGGCTATCAGTCTCACAAAAACAAGCTGTTGCAAGATTTCCCCTTCCTGCTTCCAAGCGGAACAGAAATATACACAATCTGCTTTGTGGTATTTTAATATTTCTAGTCACTGCTGCATGAAAGTACATTAACATGTTAAGGCATGTTATAACTGGTTTAGAAAAGGACACTGGCTATTCTCATCTTCAAAAAGTAGAGCTGAATAAACCTGCAAGTTTGTTTAATGGAAGGAAGCAAAGTATGACTTCAGAACTACAACACTGAGTTTGCAAAGCATTACTCAGATCCCCAATTCTTCTAAATAATAAGAAATACACCTTAGAGCTGGGGACCATTTGCAAACTTGATTGTTATGATAGCTCCAGGCTCTTCCATGCTTTAAAATCATTTCCCAGTTTAATGAACAGTTCATTCCACAGCAGAGTTAAAATTATTTCTGGCAGAAATCCCTCAGCTAACGGAAACGCTGGAACTGTCTTTCAGCAGCAGCAAGGACAGGGCAAGTGAACTGTGTAACACCTCGGCTGAGGTGGGGGGGAATCTCCAGAGGGATGCTATTTCGGCAGCTTTGAAGATGCAGCAGATAAGCCAGGGGCTGCATAACGGAATGATGTCACGCCACAATTACTACTACTACATCACTAGAAACCTGTGTGTATGGCCTCTGAGTCACAATGAAAAAATCCCACAACCCTTATATCTTGAAACAGGTAATTTTTTTATCAGTGAAGTAGCAGCAGCTGGCCAAAGCTAAGGGTTAGAAGATTATCATTTGCAAAACTTCAGGTTGCAATTGATTTGATCTCAGGACATCTCTAAAAGCTTGGGCTGTCCTGGTCCCACAGCAAAAGGCAAGAAACACAAGTTCAACGCTCTGTTGTGTTCTCCCCACGTCACCGCAAGCCTGAACTGAAATCCAGGACTGTTTTTCCATCACACTCTTGCCAACATGTGGGACTGACAGTTCACACCCAATCAACATTATCATTGAGCAACCTGATGTAGTGAAAGATGTCCCTGCCCACAACAGGGGGGCTGGAACTAAATCATGTTGAAAGGTCCCTTCCAAGCCAAACCATTCTATGATTGTATTAGATACAAGCATCTATGCGTGATGTTCAGCATGTAAAGACTACTCTTAACGTTGCCCAGAGAGGTGGTAGAAGCCCCATCCCTGGACAGGTTGGGCAGAGCTCTGAGCAACCTGACCTAGTTGAGGATGTCCCTGCTCACCGCAGGGTTGGTTGAACTAGATGACCCTTAAAGGTGCCTTCCAACCCAACACATTCTATAATTCACTTTTTCCTCTTAAAACAAGACTCCTGCCTTTCTGATCACCAAGTCCAAATGCCCCATCAAAGCACGAGCAAGGTCAAAAATTTAAAACTGGGCAAATCTGCTCCTCCAGAACCAAGGCAAAGGCAGCTTTGTTAGGGGCAAGACCCAACGCCAGTGCCCGGTCACGGGCAACGCTTGGGGAAACACTTTGTTGCAGCTCTTATTTCACAGAGCCAGTTTCTCTTTAGCGCGGGTCTCGGAGAAAGCAACAGGAATGCATCTGTCCTTTGACTGACTGTTTGTCAGAGAGGCTGACACATTTAGTTTTGAAATCCAGCAATATTTCACAGCTTCTGGAACAGACAAGCTGCCAGATTTCCTTTGGGGGAGAGAAAGCAGGGGACGTACATCCACTGAATGAAAATAACTAACAGGGTGCTGGACCCAGCCTCAAATGAGCAAACCTTTCACTGAATAAGGGCTACAGGACTTGCCTTACTAATTTTAGGTGGAAAACAATTGCAGAATTTGGTCTGTTAAGCATAAGACTATTTTATAGGATTTACTTGCCTAAAACCAGAAAAAGAGGGAAAATTTGCAAGAGCAAACGATGCACACAGAAGAGTTTCAATGCCTGATGAGTGATTTGTGGGCACACAGACCAGTAGCCACTGGAGTGCATGTTGTTTAATACAACAGCAGCATCATTAAATGAAAAAAAAGAAAGCTTGAAATGCTGCAAAACGTCACAGAGCTTTGTGAATGGTTTGCCAAAGAGTGGTCACTACAATGGAGACACATTATACATAATAAATCTCTTTTTATGGAATAGTTAACACAGAAAAAAAATATAGATGAAGAATTGTTATTGCTTGACAACAAATAGTCTAATGAATCGTCCTTTTCCTCTGCAGGCTTCTAAAGATTTCCCCGCTCTGGCACAGAATCATCCTCAACTCCACAAGGATCCCCAACCTGCACAAAGTCCTTGCAAGTCTTGGATTTAGACAGAACAGAGCACGCAACCTAGAGCTCACTGACATTGTTCAAAATCTTTTCACTGAGATTTGGCATCTTTACTCCTTGTCTTTCAAAGTATAGAGGGGTTCCAGAAAGGGATTCATGCTTGAAAGAGCATTTCTTCCACAAACTGAAGCAGCTGTGAGCACAGCTTGTACTTGTCTAAACAGAAAAGCCTAAGCAGGGACCGGTTCTGCTTTGGCAGAAGATATTTCTCTTTGAGGGGGGCATTAGTTTTGTTTCACTTTTTAGGTTTGGTGGGTTTTTTATGCACATAAAAAATACAGTTCAGATAATAGTGGCCATGCTTTCTCTGACTTTCAATTGCAAAAGCTATTTCTGTTACCTGTAACTTTGTCAAGCTGAAGTTTATCAGCATGAGGCAGAAACCCGACATAGCTGTTTCAGGTTTTTTTGACAGAACCAACTGAAATGCTACATTGGTTTTATAGAAAAAGGTGGGAGAAGGAGCCAGAGAGCTGTACAAAAATAATTTCAGCAGGTGTTTTAGTATAATGTTTTGAAAAGTGAGTCTCCACATCATAAGGGTCACCTTTCTTGTCAAGGAGTTTGCTTGTGGGGAATAATCTTCAAGCAGCAAAAAATATAAATCCACAAAGATAACCAAGAAATAAGCTACTGAAAGAAATAATCACACTGATGCTTACTGCAGGCTTTCAAAAACCATATGCTAACTCACAGCTCCTCCACTCTAATAAAACCACATCAGCACCAACCCTGAAAACCCATTAACTCCGCACCAGCCCAGAAGGGCAGGAGCCAAGCAGTTGCCAGGCAGAGGAATTCACAGGAAAAAGTCCACTCCAAGAGTTTCTGCCAGACATAGGAAGAGGAACCATTTTTCCCTCTTCACATAACAATAAAGATTATAATAGTGGAGGGTTGAATAGCAGAAGAAACAGCCAAAGAAGAAGCTGGTGAATCAGGAAACAGGTCTGCTGGTGGGGCTGTGCTTTTGGTAAACCTGCATGGGGCAAATCCCACCGCAGTGGAATCTCACTTGCACACCTCTACACCTCACGCAATCCCACAGGACTGTGTGAGAAAAGAGGGCAAACACGCATCGTTCAGTGAATTCCCACAGACCCTCAGGAGAAAGAGGTTATCTCTTCTTGCCTTTTGCTGTGGGGAGAGGAAAAAAAAAAAAAAACACCACAGTGGAAAGCCAAAATATTCTGTCTGAAACGCTAAATGTTAGGCAGCTAAACAAATGTCTTCCCTCCTGTAGCCATAGGTAATTTCCATTAAAACAAAGGGGAATCATTTTGTTACGAAGCAAGGTATGGTACTTGTCTGAAAGGATGCAGGCACTGAAGAGAGCCACATAATGGGGGCAGGAAGCATTCCTATATTGTAGGGTACTGTGTTGAGAGAGAGAAGAGAGATAAATATCATTTTTTCTAAATCAATGCATAATTTCAAGAGGATTTACATTTGTAACTGAATATAATATTTACATTGTCGATAAGTGTATTTTCTCGACAGATGCCTTATTGTAAATCCTGATCTGATTCAGTCTGCAATCACTGGGGCTATTCACATGCTAAAACGCTATGACGGATGATGCATTTTAAAGAGTAATTGAAATGGGAAATAAAGTACCTAGGTTTGAGTCACGCAGGCTGAAAGAAAGAAATAGCAGGACTGAAAACCAAGTGCTGTTATGGAGCCCATAAAGCCTTCCTGGGCAAGGGAGACAACTCTCATCATGATAAAAGCACACCAGAACTCAGGATGTGCCCCACTGCAGCAAGTACACTGATGCTGAACAGGAATCCTAGAATTAGTATCACAGTTTAGAGCCTTATGCTATTCTGCTGAGATGACCATGTACTTCAGGAGTGCTTGCACCCGAGGTGAGGATGTTGGCCCTCGGGCACGTGTGGATATCCTGTCCTCACTGTCTCAGCTTGCAACTCACATGCTGCAAATCCTTTGCAGTGAAAAATTAGTATAGCATCTCATCTGAAAAATACTTGCAATTGCAAACAATAAGCTTCTGGGAAAAAAATCAATATTAGATTAGCTGCAAGGTTAGTGCAAGTCTGTGAAGGACATTAAACAAACACACCAGAACCAACCCCACAGAGGAGGTTGCAGAAGACAAGCATACAAGGTCAAGATTCCATATTAAAGGCACATTGTTCAAACCAGAAAATGAAACTTGGTTCTATTAAAGGCTAATACACATCTGCTTTGAAAAATCAACTCCAAAAATACTGTTCACACATGAGCAGACAAAATATTTTGCATTGAGCATACTCAAAATGTCCGACAGAAATTAAGCTGAGAAGAAAATATGTAGTGAAGCTAATGTGAAAGTTTAGAACTCATTTTTCTTTTTTTAAATAGCAATCTTTTGATGGAATTGCTGTGTCTTTTCAATTTACCAGTCTAAACTAAATAGCATACTGATAACTCCTCAGGTCTCACAGCAAAGAATACTTTGATATTCAAGGAAAACAGGATTCACTTTATTTCTACCTTGATCTTCAAAAATATTTGCTCAGCATTTTGTGTGTTAAGTCTGGGCACCTTGAGTACAGAAGACACTTATAAAAAAAAAAAAAAAAAATCTAACACAGGACTAAATCCAGCCTGGAAAAAAATAAAATCTCTTGAATTGAATGAGCTTCATATGAGAAGCAAAAAGCTGAGTCCAAGAGGTCACTCCTAGTGGTGGCAACGCAACTGGAGGATGCTGCATTACAAAGAAGATGGCAAGTGTTTAATAGGTAGAAGAATTTCTCCAGGTACCTCCCTATTGGAAGCACAGTGATGAAGATGGGTAGTGGCGTGGTCTACATAGAAATGGTAGAACATCAACAGGGGCACCCAGAAACCCAGCCAGCGCCTTGCCATGGCCCTGAGAACCCCAATAAAATTCCAGTCAGCCCTCTCATTCTAGTGCCATACATCACACCGGCTAACAACAAAGCACGAGTCTGGCTGGCTGTGATATAATATTGTGTCCTTTGCCCCGCCACGCTAGACACAGGTCTGCTCTGTAACAAACTATTCTACAACAGTATTGATTTCTTGGGTCAGTGGACTAAACTCCAGAAACATACTTGGAGGAAAATGCCTCTTTCAACAGCCAAAGCCCCCAGTAACTCAAATTCACCCAAACATCAACTGCTAAATTTGGCACCTGGTCCTCCCATTTTCATGACTATGAACTCAAGCTTCTTAACAGGGGCCAGGGCGCTTTTTGAGTTCTGTAGCTTTATTACGCAATGAACAAATGAGAGGGAGTAATATCAGCTACTGATCAAGCACTGTGGGTATCGCTCAGTGCCTGGCACAAGCCCCAGCTTGCAATGCACGCTGTAGGCACAAGCCTCCTTTACGAGGACACTTTGAACTGTGACAATCTGGACACCACAAAACCTTCTTTCCTCGTTGCAAGGCTGTTACTTCCCAGGCCTCAAAACTTACTACTTCCTTGATCCTGGAATCTTTCCAGAGACATTCAAGAGAGCTGTTACTCAGGGACTATTCTTATCTGTTGGATCTTCACTCTCTAACAAGGTGCTGCAGTTTAACCCCAGACAGCAACTAACCACCAGTTGCCCGCTCATTCCTCTCCCAGTGAAATGGGGAGGAGAATTGCGAAGAAAAGCAAAATCTGTAGGCTGAGATTAGAACAGTTTAATAATTGAAATAAAACAATTATAACAATGAAAAAGAAAATAACAAAAAGAGAGAAAAATAACCCCCAAGAAAGACAAGTGATGTACAACACAATTGTTTACCACCCACTAATCCATGCTCAGCCAGTCCCCAAGCATTGACCAGCACCTGCTGGCCAACTACCCTCAGTTTTTATACTGGGCGTGGTGTCCTATGTTATGCAATACCCCGCTTTGCCTTGTTTGGGTCAGCTGTCCCGGCCATGCTCCCCTCCAGCTCCTCATGCACCTCCCTGCAACAACTGAAACACCAGTGTGCTATCAATATGATTTTCATCCTAAATCTCCAATACAGCACTGTACCAGCTACTAGGAAGAAAATCAACTGCATCCCAGCCAAAATCAGGACAGAAGGAAAAAGCAGCACAGCAGCACCCAGATCAGCTATGCACATAATGTTACTCTGACACAATTATGTTGCAGACGCTGCAATTCCCCACAAGCTGAATATTCCACCCTTACTGCTGCTGCTGGCTTTTTAATAATAGTCATGTTTCCCAAAAATCATTGTTATTTCCAGTTTATCTCAAACTTGTCAACAAGAAAGAAGTGGGAGGAAGTTGTTTTGAAAAGGCTCACTAGAATAAAAATTGGAGGCCGAGAGCTGCAGGCAGTCCTGGGTGTCGTATACTCACAGACATCTGTGACCTTGTGCTACTTAAAGACTGCAATCAGTCTTTATGTAGCATAAGGACTACAGCTATAAAGTGAGTTGGATGTCAGAAGCAGCATTGCAGTTCCTCACTAAAAAATACCCACCCTGAAAAGAAGGTGCCAAGCCTTGTGCTAAGCAGACTAAGGCAAGGAGAAAGCCAGTCACTGATCTGGCAAGAGACCTGGCTAACAAAATAAGGATTAAGCATACATTGAATTCTGCTCTCTGGAGTTTCAGCACCTAGCCCTCAGCTTTTCCTTGGACCAAAGGTCCAGAACCCTCTCCCTGAAGTTTTGAACAATGTCTTTTCTGCTAAAGGGCGTAAGGGAGAAGGCAGGATGGATGTTAAAATCGCAAGCACCGTGCACCCTGGCGTGGGCGAGCACTGAGGCGTGGGTCAGGTGGTGCAGGATTGAGACGTGATTCGCTTTCTTATTCCTAAGATTTAAAAACATCACTTCCAGCCTCTCAAGACTATTTTCTGCCACCAGTTCTCTGATGGGAAGAGAAGCAGCACTGACATTCAGGGTCTGCTCTCACAAGTAACACTTCTCCCGTGACCCAGAGCTGTCATACAAAATAGCTCATTTCTGCCCACAGTTCAGCTGAGTTCGTGCAAAAGCAGAATCAAACCTCTCCCCTTTCCTCTTACATGCACCGGGCACCACTTATTTTCTTCTAATCCTCACAAGTGACAGCCTCACAGACCCAAGCCCAGGGTGCAAGGAGCTCATCTACTCATGGGGATTCTAAAAACACCTTATGCTCCTTTCTCCTGAACAGTCCAAGCAGTCAGCTAACCTTAAACCTGTAAGTACCTACATATTCATCAAAAATATTGTACAGCCAGACCACAGCAGGTGTGATACCAACAGACAGGACAGGAAAGCTATTTTTCATGAGTTTACTGGGCATGGTAAAGTGAAATCTAGCCATGAAGAGTTCCTCTCTTACAAATAAAAATGTTAATTTATTTTTATTTCAATACACAAGAGCACCTCTTGCAATCTAACAGAAAATCCCAAAGACATTTGTTATGCGTTTGGATGCCTATTAATGAGAGAGAGCCTGCCATGTTACATTTCACTCATCTACTACATTTTAAGCGCTTGAACGCCTGTGCCTGCAGGCAGGTGTGGTTCAGAGCAGGTTATGGTCAGCCAAGATGTGACTCATTCGCATCTTAAACATCTGAAAGGCAAAAGTTGTTCCTTCCCTTCCCTGCTCTGCTATGGTTCTACTAAAGTAAACCAAACATTTTTCATCTCATGTTTAAATTCAAATCTGCAGAATATCTGACTCACCTGAAAGAAAATGTCACAAATTGCATTATAGCTGAATTTCTTATGACTGAAACCCTTGCAGAAGGTTTTATTAAAATATCACAAAAAGAACAGTCATCCTAACCTATCTCCTGTCACTGAAGAAAGAATTCTATCCCAACAATACTATTCTGGAGAAGGTTTAAAAAAACCTTTTAAAAAAAATATTATAATACCTTTAAAATATGCACATTTTTAATGCAATTTCTGTAGAAAACCTTATTGGTTTCATTCCTATTAAAAGCCATAGGACTCTCCATACTGGAATTAATTTCAGAAGAAAAAAATACCATTTACGTTTATTTAATCCCATGAATTAATAAAATAATTTTCTGGCCTACGCTAAAAACAAACGGGCAGGCCTAAAGTGAAAACATAACTCCCCTGAGTATTTTGTTAACTCATTTGTGAATTAGACAGCTAGTTTCATTAGATCTACAACATTAGACATGAAGTTCAACTCAGAGCCACATCTTTTCATTCACACAAACACTAGAGTGTCCAATATGTTGAAAAGACTCTAAGTTCAATTTCTTCGTCTGGAATAGTGAGTATGAAATAAAAGTATTCCATAAACTGTGTACATTCACAAGTACTTAGAAATGCAGCACTGCTTCTACTACAATTCATAGAAAGTCCAGATGATGGTTTCTACATTGAGGAGAATTTAAGCTATACAGTAATCCTCAAAATCACTATTCAATCAAGTATGGGGAAAGAGGTGAAACTTAATAGCTCTCAAAACAAGCTCTGCAAATCAGTTTAACAACTTCCGTTAATCCAGAGATTAACACATTTGATAAATGAGGCGTGCTTTGCATTTACATCTTAAGTGAGAAGAAAAATAACAGGAGCTCTGAAAAGGAAAGTCTCAAATATCTTAGATGGATTAGCACGTAAAACTGCAGGAAGTACAGCCATAATAAATCAGGTATGATTCATTCTGGAAAATTTCTCAAGACAATAAATAGTATTTCTGAAGAACACTATCATCCATTTCCATCTCAGTTAAAATTTCCAAGCTCTTAATTATCTCCTCTTAAAAATGTTATATACAGATTGGGGGCCCGTTAGCTCAGTCAGAGTGTGGTGCTGATAACACCAAGGTCACGGGTTCGATCCCCGCTTGGTCCCCATATGTTGCCTGATCTAGTTGAGAGGCGTCCCTGCCCATGACAGGGAGGTTGGATTAAATGATCTCTAAGGTCCCTTCCAGCCTAGGCCATTCTAGGATTCTATGATATATGCACATATACATTATAAATGTACACATATATATGAGCCTTTTTCACACTCTCTCATTTGCAAGCCATTAATATGTATGTCATATGGAAGGGATACATATCATACCAACACACCTACTGAGACCTCAACGAGGCTGTGGGAGAAGCTACTCTGTGCAGGAGTCTGTGGTTGTTTTAAGAAGTCAGTGCTGGGGCGCAGGTGCCAGGCTGGCGGCCCCCGGGAGCACCGCGGGCTTCCCTGCACTCACTTCACCAGGAACCTCCTGCTGAGCCCAGTGAAAACACCTCGTGCTTCGATTTCTCCAGCCATAAAGCTGTGCATGTGCTTCCTTGACCTTGTGCTCAACCTTGATGGCAGAATATTGTCTCAGTAACAACTATGCACAGAAATGACATTGTATAACAGAATCTCAATCTACTTAGGATCACTAAGAAGCAGTCTGGTGTCCATACCAACAGAAGGAAATGCAGAAGAAAATGCAGGTATGGGCTTTTAAACCCTGCTACACGAACTAGTCAAGAGACATTTTTACTTAGAGCACTTAAGATACAAAAGACGACGCTCAAGAGCACAAGCTGCAGCATTTCATCAAGAAGAGCTGCCAAAGTTTCTTTAACTTGTGACCCACTTCTCTTTCTTTAGAACTTGTGAGCACATGAACATATCAACACCTCCACTAAATAGAATTTCTTCACCAAAAGCAACTAAGTTTAACAATACCAGGAAAGAGCAAGGGGCATGACTAACTGGAAGAAGATTGTGCTACAACAGCAACTTAAATATCGAGGCTATTACTAAGTCTCCCACAATAAAATACCAGATTTGACAGGCCCCAGAGTTCACTGGGGCTTCAGGAATTTCCTCATTTCATGTTCAACCACTTGGACAACATGACAAGATCTTCCCCATCAAAAGGCATCAAGCTTTTTAATCTGCTCAGTTTTGAGCCAGAAAAGCACATTCTTCAGGTTCTGAACATGTTCCTGGCAATTGTAGTGCATAGACAGACCACAGGGAGCTTGAAAGAAAAAAAAAAAAAAAAGCCACCACACAGATATTACTAATAAAAAGAATACATAAATCTACCTTGATGGTTGCTTTAATCATGTGATCTGCGCTACTGTTCATACTTAATAGTAAGTCTTATATCATAAAGTCCCCAGACAGCTTATTGTGTGGAACAGTAAGTAGAGTTCTAGGGTCTCGTTCATTAAAAACTCTTCATCTGCCCAAGCAATTAGCTGCTGGCTTTCAGAATTACACGTTAAGATTAGAGATACAAGGTGTTCTTCAAATATCTAGACATAATTCCTGAGACACTCAGAAACACCTGTGTGCAAGGGATGATTATTTGCTTGCCATTAAGGTCTGTCAAAGATAATAAGACATCTAATGGTACTGTATTAAGCCTCTTTTTCTTACATGCCAGTTTATATTTTCATGGCTGAAACATGTCTTGGCTTTCTGGAGTGTGCTCAGCAGCATCCCTCTTTGCTTTAATTTGTGTTCTTTCCAGCACCTAACAAAAGATGTGACACTATGACAGCATTTGTCCTAACATCACACTTAATCATGTGTGGGGAGTGGGCACATATATATAGATGTATATATATACACAGAGAGATAGAGAGATGGTAGCCTGCTGAGATTCCCGTACAAGATTTGTGCATTTCCATTTCGAGTACCAAATACAGATACATTCCAAACCCAATTCAGAATACTGTTTTAAAAGGTACCAGGTTGGAAATGCTGTGGAAGATCATTTTCAGTGTATACAGGCTATCAATAACACTGCCTTGGGAGACACTGGGGCATACCTCTCATTAATCTGATGCACAACTACCACTCTGTGAGCACAGTTCATGCATCTCTGAGACCAGCCTCTGCTTTTAGAAATTCCTTAAATATAGCCACAAGTCACCTCTCTCACCCTGACAATCCAGTTAAATTTTGTTCTGCTAATAGATTCAACAAATACCAGGTGAAATTAGTCACTGACAGTAACTAAAAAATGGAGATAAATAGGAAGCATAATAGATATATTGATAATTTATCTGAGCCAGTAGTACAAATGTTTTGCAACAGTCATTTTAAAAGATTTACAGAATTCATCTACAAAGTTTGGCTTATTATTGTCCGTTCTTTCTTATTTTCTCTGTTTTCAGCAAGTCACTGCAGTAACAGAAAGACCTGTAGCAATTTCCAGGGTGCCATATTAGTGCTTGAGTGTTCAGGCAGCGCCCATCCGTACCCAATTCTGCTGCACTTCCATGGCTCCTGCAATGCGATATGAGACTTTGATAATGCAGCCAACAATTCCAGTTGCATCCCAGATTCCCATTTGGTGCAACTTCACATTATACGTTTTGAAACTATATGTGGATAAACTTCAAACTATGCAAGAATGTATATTTACAATTAATTTGGAGTCTGGATTTCACTGAGATTCCTCACGTCCTTAAGGATAAGGAGGAAAAGCCTGGTAGTTCTACAAGGCATGTTTTTCTACAGATGCTATAGCCATGACTTGTAGCAGTATATGCATAACATGCAGTGCTTAGAGAGACTTTTCTTTTGTATTCTGAAGAGCTCCTCATACAGAAAGTCTGACTGATAACTGGAGAAGGAGAAATTTGTAATTCCCATTTATTTATAGTCAACTGCCAACTAGAAGTGATTCACATTCAGTGTTAGGACCGATACCCCACCACAAAGTATGTATCAATCTACAGTAGCTGTACATAATTGTTTAAATTCAGTTTTTTAAAAGATGGCTCATTACTTTCATGGAATGTAAAGTTTGTCTGAATGCAAAGTCTGCGTTCAACTATATAGAATAAACAGGCAAAACGTTGCCATGGAAACATTACACTAACAAGATTCAGACTTGATCTACAGTTCACAGAAGAGACAGCATTCGTTTTTAATTGCTGCAGCCAGTTAGTGAGCACTACTTCTGAAGATACAGTTGGGACTATTTAAGCAAGAGCCAGCATGAAGCAGTCATGTTTCCCGCTTATTCCACAAGTCACGAAAGCTCCCAGGTGTTCCTGATGGTGACCAACACCTGGAGATGCCAAGGGCTGGTACCTCATCCCTGCAGCAGCACAAGTCACACCTCTGACCAGGGCTAGACCTTTGCTACAGCGTTTTGTCACACAACAGTCCCAGGTCAGTTGTTTGCATAAAGCATTTGACTCAGTGCTTCCCAACTACAACCTCTAGAACCTAAACTTTGGGGTGAAGCTCCTCAAAGCAAGGCAGCCTGCAAAAAACACTCACATGAAAAATTTCAGCCCAAGCAGCTCAAGTCTGGAAGCATTAGAAAAAGCTGAACCCCAAATCGTGTCAGGCTAAGTGTCAGAAAACTTTAGCAGAGTGACACAAATGCTCCTGTCTATAACAAGCACATGCAGAAATGCAGAACTGAGACAGCGTTCTGTAGGGTCTGCATATGAGCAAAGGGCTTTGCAAGATCACTGACAAAAGCAGCTGGAAAATTGTAAGAAGCAGCCGTGAGAAAAGAACGTGAAAGTTGAAATGCTGGCAAGACACAAAATATGGGAGTATAAATGTTAAGATGTCACAGAACAAAGGAATGAGGTTATTAAACATGATGGTGTTAGCAGCTTCTGAGAAGGTGTGCCCACTCCTGCTCTGTGGCCAGCATTTCAAACAGCTGCAAGGTGTCCTTCTCCAAGCAAATCAGCTGTGCTCCAACCAGCCTCCTTCTAACCAGCAAAGGTTCTACCTGGGAGGCAAAGCAAACTCTCAGAGCGTTTCTATAGCAATGAAAAACCCCCTTTTTATCCTTCAAGCAAACTTTTCACTTTTGTGTCTATAAACACACATGTGCACACACACAAAGGCTTCTGCTATTGTCAAAAAGGTGTTCCCTTGCTTGTTTGTTCTTTAGCTGGTAATTAATAAGAATATTCTTTATTCACCACAAATATACATCAGAGGACAGTAAAGGGCTGGCAACACAAAACCCTCTTCCCAATGCCATCCTCTTCTCATATGGGGTTAAAACATCAACAGTCTCAGAGACTGACTTGTCCTGAAAATTATGGCAACCATTTCTGGAAAGACCAGTGAATAAAGACAACTTACTGCAACAAGATTTGTTGGTAACATGACCCATAGGCAAAGCTCTGGGAATTCATCACATCTTTGCTCTTTCCTGAATTTCACTACTGATACTGGGATGCAACCCATACGGCCTGCGTGCCGATTTCCATTCAATTATTCCTAAAGCCTTAAATATCACTCTCACTGGAAAGCAGAAGGTGATACAATTTTATAAGGTTTATATACATAATTTTCTCCAAAGCACACTATTTGAAATGGAATAATAAAGACATTACACAGTTCATTTATTGTTAAGCTATATACTTCAGTTATACATGTTTATTCTGTTTTGCAAATGTTCTTGTTTTTCCATATAGCTCTGACAAATTTCATTATTAGAACTTCCTAGAACTCCATTATAATGTTATATAATTGATTTTTTACCTTTGATTTTCCAATTTCTATTTATTGGCCTATGATGTGGTATTACACTCTAAATGATGTACCAAAATCACTACTAATGAATTTATCACTAGACATGGTCCATGTGTGCAGGTAAAATTTAGGTATCTTGTTCTCTTGTTTCAAGGAGATAATTAAGGCAAAGAAATATTGCTGTGTTCATGGAATCTCACAGAGAGGTTGCCAGATGACTGAAGAGACCACAACACATCAACACTGCAAATATACGATAGAACATGCATCCATAGGCTTTGGTGACAGAATAATTCACACGTAACTAAAAGTTTTATCCCTAAGATCTAGTCTGATACGCTACACAAAAGAGGGAAAAAGAAACAAAACATATTTCAAGCAAGGATGCTGTCAGATACTCCAGCATCTGCTGACTGCAAACATCGATTTCTGATGCGTTGGTTTTGGTACTGGAAGCACATATCACTTCTCTCAAGGTACAGATTTAATTCTTAAATCACACTTTCAGGATGAGGAAAAGAGAAAAAAAAAAAAGAAACGTGTGTCTGTGTGCTTCACCTTTTGGGTTCCCCCTGCCACGAGTGATTTAAAACGTGTGCCCCAGGCAGGGCCAGAGAGTATCAGGTGCCTGCAGAAACCAAGCAGATCGTACAAAGGCCAAGCATCATCGGCTCCCATCCTTATCCAATCGTGGCAAAATGGTCTGCACTTTACTTGTTTCAGAAGTTATTTTATGCCCAATAACTCCAAGCATTATCTCTGCTTACATGCTAGAGGGAGAAAGCATATGTATTGCTGTATGTTTCATAAGAGTCTATTGCATAGTGATTTTTCAAACTGTGTAGCAACACAAAGGCAAGCAGAGTGCAAATTGACCTTAAAAAGCAGAGAAATCTTTCTTCTCAGTTTTAACTGCCCTCATACTCAAGCACAAGCTATTTCATGATGCAAATTTATCCTTCGAAGTGGTGACTGTAAACAGATGTTCTTTTGACAGTCCCTAATTACTGTCTAACTGAGGTGTTCTAGACTAGCAAATGCATCATATGAAGATGTTCAGCACAGTACCTAAAGGCATTCTTTAACTAGAAAGGAAATCAGAGGGAATTAACCAGGATTCAGAGTTTATCACGATATGCTGGACAGTCAGTTGAGTGGGACTTCTACACGCTTTCATAGATTTTATTAAAGGATATGATGCTGTTGAGTTGTACACGGAATTTTCCCAGAAATTTCAGTGCTTCATGTGAACATTTTTTTTTGCACAGAAGCAAAATGTGTAAACCAAAGGCAACTACTTTAGCGGCGGTGACTCAGCAGAACTTCTGTGGAGGGCGTCAGAGCTGGAGGCTCGCTGACCAAACCCAACAGACACCCGCGGCATGCCACTGCCCATCGTGAAGTCAGGTTGTATTGATTACATTCAGTCCCTCCCTATCGACGTTTCAGCAGGTGGCTACCCAACATATCAGGGGCCACAAAGACTTAGATAAACATCCAAAGATGCTGCAAGTACTTTTCCAGCAGAGAGCCTGGCACTAACCTGCTCCATGCCTTTCCAAAGGGCGATGTGGCTTCGAGGCTTTAAAAGCTGCATGTGGCAAAAGCAAGCGCTGCTGATTCGCAAACCTCTGCCACTCTCTCATGTCACTTGCCTTTTCTTGAAGAAAGATCCCTGAAGTTTAAAATGCAAGTGAATATTTTCATCTGTATGATAGATAACTGAATATTCTAAAGTTAATTCCCAACTATCACCACTAATGTGTTTCACTTTTTACAAATAGTTAAATGAGCATAACTTTCTAAACTTTCAGTCAGAAACAGACTCTATATGCAATAGCAATATGAATCCTCCATTATCAATAAGTTCCCGCATTCAAAAGTCAACACGATAACTGCTGTGCCACTTTAGACCTCATCACACTCAACAGATACTCTTTTGTAGCGGCGTAACAACATGGAGAGTTTCAGAAGATGTATTGCAGAAGGCATTTATGAGGCAGATGGAGCACATGTAAAGGTTAATTTTCACCCTGGAAGTGAGAGTTATCAACCTGTGAGTCACTCAGCCAGGGTTCTTGAAGAAATTTCCCTTCTGCCTGTACTATCCTGAACACAAAATAGTGCAAGATAATAACTGCCTTTTTTTCCCCTCTTGCAGTCCTCGTCAGTTGTTCTCAAAAATCCTCTGACACTTAGAGAAGTCTAGCAGATAGTAGCACCTTCATTCCTATTCAAAGCCACACTGCCTGTAACATCAAAACAAAGCAATAAATTGAAGGTCAGGGCATATATTCAGAAAACACACGACATTTTTGTGTCAATAGTACCATCTGCTGGATTTCAAGAAGATAAGAGCTACAGACAAATCGCTGACAAAAGTCAGTTTAAAGAAGCAATTCAATACCATTCTTGAAGAAATGCCACCATAACTAAACCAACACAAATGAACTGATAAAAAATTACCAGATCTTCCAATGAGCTGCGAAAAACCTGCAGAAAGGTCACCGATATTTTCAATACGCTTTTCTTGTTAAATCAGATATTCAAAACTCACTGTACAAAATTCACAACATGGATGAAAAAACTGATCAGCCCAGCAGCTCCATTGAAAAGCAATGTGCTAATACTATTAATGCCACTGTTTAGTATGTTTTGTTTTGTGTAGGGTGTTTTTGTTATTCTCCACCTTCATTATATGACTAACATGTTATTCCACTACAATATTATTTGGCAGGGTGGGTGAAGTGGACAAAAATGTCCCCAGAGTGCTAAAATAAACAAACAAAAACCCCACTATCACCTGTTACTACTGAGCTCCTAAGAATTAATATTGCAGATCTCATAGCATCAAGAAATACTCAGCATGCAACCCATCACGAGCACTGCAAACAGAGAAGAGCACAGTTTGTTCTGGCAAGCGATTGTTGCCATGTTATGTAGATGAGCTTCACCCCCAAAACAAGAGGGATGTTCTACACTGTTCACATGCGACACAGGGAGTGAGTTTCCAGGAGAAAGAAAAGGTGACATGAGCGGTAAGGATTAAGAGAATCTCTCTTAAGAGAGAGATGGGTAACAGCTCTCACGTTTTCAGATATGCTTCCTGAGGAAACGCAGATGAATACAGCCAAAAGCCACAGGACAGGCTTGTGTCGGTTTGCCTACTCCCACACATCACACAACCACCCCAGGGAATCAGCTCTGCCCATGCTCCAGACCAGAGCTCTGAGTCAATCCTCACCTGGCTCCTGGAATACAGCAAGGCTAAGTCCTCACTCATATAGAGCCCAAAATCCAAATTTACGCTTAATTTTCAAGCTATTGTGGCTATCAGTGTATCTGAATGCACAAAGATTCTGCTGAATTCATTTCAAACTAGACATTCTCAGAATTTCCTTAAGCTCATTCCAGGAAATCTCAGGAAGAACCAGTTATTATTAAAGGACCTCAATCTAAGTGATTTGACTGAAAAGTTCTCTCTACAACTTCAACTGTAAAAGCATTAGACTTCAAACCCTCCAGCAACAGCCTCCAAACCCTTCAGTATAGAACAAGTTATCATATTTCCTGCTGCTTCTCAACAAACACCTTTCTGATGCCCTTACGCAGGCACTTCAAAAGAACTAAAGTTTTGCTCAAGCCACTCACCTTTTCAGTTACACGTCTGACCAGCTCACACAAAGCCACATTCTCTCTCTGTATGCAGAGTCCTGCCCAAGCATGCTTCAACCTTCCTCTACATCTTTCAGATGTAGCAAAGGGTATTTTAGCCACAGCCAGGGATTATCATCTGCCAGATCAAACAAGGGACTGCAACCAGCTGAGAACCCCCAAATTCAAATAGGAAGCTTGACAAATGCTTAATCCACATAACCACAAGCCAATAGCATCTCGATACTTTAAAAATCGTAAAAAATAATAGGTGCTTTCATGCCAAAGCACAAAACTAATCACAGCACACTACACCGGACAGCCACAAAGCTGCAACTGGCCAAGACAGCCCAACCCAACACAGCTGCTCTGCCAGAGCTTTTGTACCCTCCTGCGGACAATCTCAGCCTCGCTAGTCAGGGATGGGCGGCAGCTGGGCCTCCTGCTCCCCTGTCCTCATCAGCCTCCCATGGTGACAGCAAGACTTTTAATGTCCAGTTCAGAAAAGCCAGGACCACATTGTGACTTGTGTAAAGTAGTTCAGCAACACGATAACCCTCTCTGATGGCTAATCATAGCTGCAGGGAACACAAGAACTCAAATTAGTACTTTACAATAGTTTATACATCATGGGCTTGTGGAATAAATTGAAGGACAAGAATAGTGGTGCAAAAAGGCATGTCTTGTACACAATCACAGAGGCAGGGAAGAAGCTGGGTAGATATTGCACTGTTTATTAAGGGTATATACTACATTGTTCACAAAATTCTTGGTGATGGATGTCTACACTAACCCTCAAATTCAGGAAATGTTGTTGAATAGCGTAATGCTGGAGTCTACTATAAATAACTAGAATAGAAGGTGGCAAAATTTTGAGAAAAGGGAAGAGAAATAGCAGGAGTCAGAAAAGATGAAAAGACTTCTGGTTTTCTCTATTTACTGATACTGAATTTTCCAGTTTAGGCCAGAAAGGATTGAAATTCTTGTGTGGCAGTTCCTGACTGTAAGCCACGGCAAACCATTTCAAAGAGGACAAAAGACCAAATGTGAAAAAAAGCTAGCACCTAAAATCAGCTTTCTATATGACATGAGCATCTGTAGAGCACGAGCTAGAGAACAAGTCCTGTGAGGAGCCGCTGAGAGAACTGGGATTGTTGAGCCTGGAGAAAAGGAGGCTGAGGGGAGACCTTATTGCTCTCTACAGCTGCCTGAAAGAAAGTTGTAGCCAGATGGGGGTCAGTCTCTTCTCTCAAGTCACAAGCCACAGGACAAGCACAAATGACATCAAGATGTGCCAGGGGAGGTTTAGATTGGATGCTGGGAAAAATTTCTTCACTGAAAGAAAGAAACCAGAAGCACTGGAACAGGCTGCCCAGGGAGGTGGTGGAGTCACCACCCCTGGAGTTATGTAAAAGATCTGTAGATGTGGTGTTTAGGGACAAGGCTTAGTGGTGGACCTGGAATTGGTAGGTTGGACTTGATGATCTTGGGGGTCTTTTCTAGCTGAAATGATTCTATGATTCTATTTCATGATTCTATGATTTTAAAATGGTAAAACAGGAAGAAAACCCCACATACAACTCAGGATGAACAAGAAATGTGAATGACGTTTTCCTCAGTCAGACACGCAAATCAAAAAGGTCAAAGGCTGCCAGGTGAGACACGTCCAAGGGAAGGGCTGTACAGGCCCGGTTCTCACCGCCTGCCTTCACAGAGCTGCCTAGAGTGGAAAAGACTTCTAAGAACGAGTCCAGTTATTACCCTAGACAAGCCCTCAACTAAAGCAGATCCCCAAGCAGTACGTGTACCCAGCTGTTAAACACCTCCAGGCAAGGGAGGCCACCACCACCCTGGGTGACCAGTTCCAGTG
>NW_009698496.1:0-31231 GCF_000703405.1 Apaloderma vittatum | reverse complement strand
ACTGACCTTGCCTGCAGCAGCAGCAGCACAGTTTTGAGTTTAACTTTAAAATCCCCCCGACACTGGTGCGGTGGTTTTATGGCTCTTTAAGTTCGCCTACTAAATTAACGCGGGAATGGTGACCTCTTGAAACCGCGCTCATGAGAGGTATGAAACGAATGTGGTTGTTTATAGCGCGCTTTGAGAAGGTTGAGACCTTAGTGTGGTTGTGTTGCCTTCGGGAGAGAGGAGAACGGGGCAGAGCTGCTTCGGGAACCTTTGGTGGTGCAGATGGTGGGATTTGTGCCTGCCTTTAAGCCTGGAGATTGAATGGAACATTGTGGGTCAAAATTAATAAAAAAATGTCCATATCCTGAATAGCAAATACCTCTGAGCTGATGAATATGACCCGACTTTTAATACTTTCTGCTGGAACAGAAATTTGCCACAGCTTGTTTTATAGAAATGCTAAAAGCTATGGGTAACGTGCAAAAGTAGAAATGCTTGCAGGTGAGAAGAATGAGGAATGTGAAACACATTCAGTGGTATGTGGATGACTTGACTCTTTTTTTCAGTTTATAATTTCATTAACTGAAAAGCTGGATATTACTATTCTGGCTGTGGATATGCAATTGAATATAAAGGAATGGCATTCACAATGTAACTTACCTAGGAAGCTTTCGTTTACCAAATTTTTTTTTAGTGCATTGCGGTGATAGAACAACCCAATAGTTTGTTCAGGTCTCTGTGATACTGACTTAAAAGAACTCAATCAGCAGCATATTAATTTCTGTGAACTCTGTTAAGGAAATAACAGGTGTCCAGGGCAGCAACAGCTATTTTCTTTGTTTAATTGTTGATTATAAACTTGTATGTTTCTAATATTACCAGTTTGCTGTAGTATTGTTAGCTTATTTAATTTTTTTAACCTGTTTGAGGAGTGGTATAAATGCTGGCTGTATTGGTAAATATTTTAGATGTAAGTATTACCACAAAACTAAATGATTTGCTCAGAGTACATCATGGAACATTATTCAGGGCCATGTCTGAAGCTGCTGGTGTCATTGAGGAGAGTTTTTGAAAAGTCAGCATTTAATGCATGTGTGTGAAAAAAAGAATGGAAATTAAAAATAATTTCTGAGGTGAATTGACTTCTGGACATGCATGTGCTGTTGCCCACAGCGAACCATAGCTCCAGAAGAAAATAGCAGATAATAAGTAACTATGAGAAAAAAAGAACATCCGTACAGCAAAAGGGCACGTTGTGATTCCAAGTGCCAGTTTGAGTTAAATTAAACCTATTTGAAAACTGAGAGTAACCTGTGGTATGATATCTAAACAATCTTTTTTGACTATAGAAAATGGACCAAAAGCGTTGGTTAAAGCCTCAAGAAAAAAGATAAAGCTTGCAGCTAGCTGCCCCATGGAATGATCTGGTGGATGCTGTGTTGTGGTACCAGAGAAGAGAGTAATTTCTTGCATATTGACGGAAGCATAAAAGGACCTCTTCTCAGCAGTGACCATATCATGACATACCTAATGCATATTCTCATTCGTGTCTGTCTGTATGCTCTGCTAGGTGGATAGAGAAATCTGTCAGAGCGAGTGAAGACAATGTAAATCTCAGTTGCGGATCAGACAGAGGCGGGGAGGAGTGGCGTTTAGTTCTGGCTTGTGTTCTGGAGCTCTGGCTGCAGGCCAGGGCTCCTCATAATCCTTAAGTAGTATGATATTTCTGCTAAACTAATCAGTGGTGAAGCGCGGTTGGTACCAGTGCATTGGCTTCCATTTGTCAGCAAAGTTCAGCACTAATGCCATGCAGAGAAGAGCTGAACAAATTTGTGCTCTTTAAGACAAGCTGTTTTTCACAAGACCTTGCTGCATGGTTGGAGGTTTTACTTAGCTTCTCAGAGGGGAGAAGGAAAACTGACAGAGAAAAAAAACCCTGCAGCCATGTCAGCAGCCTGAATACAGAGTTGTCTCTCAGATGAACTGCAAAGGTTGAGGAAGCTGAGGGTCTTCCTGTTCAGCAGCTCACAGGCCAAATTCCTCATTTAATCATTGATAGGTGGAAGCTCTGGCTGCTTCCTTGCTTGATACATCTTCTATACTCCTCAGTTCTGCTGTGGGTCCCAGCACTCCAAGTGCTACCAAACCAGGGGAAGAGCTGGAGGAGAGTAAAGGATTGCTTAGGTCAGTAGTTACTGGTTTTCTGAACAAGAGTTTGAAACTTTTGGCTCAATATGTGTATTGAATTTAGTCCAGTCCAGAAGATTTATTTATTTGTGTGTTTTGTGTGTGATTTGTTTTTAAATCATCCGTCTCCCTTCTTTGTTTTTTTTTTCTGTATTAATTTGAGTCCATCCCAAATCTGCCTGTTTTTTTCCCCTGCCTGCCAAAACCTGATTTCCAGTGCTCCACCCTCCCAGGTTAGTCACAGTCTGTTCTCTGTACCCCGCAAGATTCTCCTTCCTAGCCTCAAAGCTGCCGTGGCCCCACCTAACCATATGACACCTGGAACTTGAACCTTGTTCTCATGATAAGGTCTGCTCTCTCTCAAAAGTGAGTTTTGAGGAATGCTGTCCTGCATGATGCACAGCTGCTTAGACAGGTACCTTCATGCAGGAAGAACCTGGGATCCCAAAGGGCAGAAATACTTATTTTTGTTGCTGTCCCTTTCATGCTGTCCTGCCATCACCTTGACTTCTCTGAAGGCATCCCTTTCAGTTTCTGATAACCTAAAAAGCTAAAAGTACAGCTTAGTCTGGGAGAACAAGAGACCAATTGATTGATTTAAAATGCAGCACCAGATTTTGCTAGAATGTCCAGGACTATCGGCGCCGTGTTGTATGGTTTCTGAGCCTGCTCCCTGGTTGTGAGAAGTGGCTGGGTTGATCACTTGTCCGAAGAGTTGATGACAAAGAGCACACGTATGTTTCCGCGTGTATCTTTTACATTAGTGAGTCAGTCTGGTGCCTCCTGAGATAGGTGAGGTTAGATTTGTTAGTGTAGTTTATGTAAATATCATACACGTTCCAGTTTGCCTGGCTGTTTTTTATGCTGCTAGAGCAAATACAGCTAAATGAAAGCAGGTTAAACAGCGACAATGTTAAGATATAGTTTGAAGAATATTAACAGTTCTCAGGCAGCAACAAAGCTGTTGGCTTTGCTGGAGTCTTTTGAGGCGTCCCACTCAAGGTCTTCTCGGCTCAGAGTGCAAGGGCAATGGAGATCCGTCAGAAGATGCCAGTGGAGGGGAGAGAGAAGAGCTGTCCCAGTTACGTCTGTGCGCACTGGGTGGACGCCGAGACGCTCAGCCTGTGTGCGAAGCAAAGCCTGGCAGTCTTCTCTCAGAGTAACACAGCTGAATGGCACTTAGAGCTGTCAAGGGAAGATCAAAGTTTAGGTGGAAGGAAGCCAGTGGATGGATTTATTTTTATACCTGTTCTATTCTATCTTGGATTAGTGGCGAAATATGCATTTGCTTTGAAGAAGCTGGTTTTGAGTTAACCAGTGAGACTCTTGGGGGGAAGAGGAAGCTTGCTGGGGCCTGCTGTACTCCAACGGGTGGTGAGTGAGTGCAGCACCTGCAAAGCCCAGCTTTAGAGGGGATGAGCTGGGTGGTGTCTATCGAGGGTTAGAGCAACCGGAGACGGGTAAAGGTGCTGAAATCCCAAGTGGTGGAGACACGGGCAGGCTCAGAACACTTGTTTGCCCTAACGTGTGCTTAATTTTGTGGCTGGAAATAGGCCTCTTGAGATGAAGAGAGCTATTTTTAGGTCTAAACTAAGCACATACATAAATACTTCATGGTCTTGAAGTAAAACCTAGTCCTTGGTGTAAACTTAACGGACATTAGCGCTGGCAGCATGAAAGTTGTATAGTATCTGGTGGGGTTTGCATGTACTTTAAGATAAGGATGACAGAAGGAAGAAAAAAAGAAAGAGTGACTGGAAAGGGGAGATGAAATGTGCAGAACAGTAACATACAGAAAGATACAGGTTAGATAAGGAGACCTTCTGATGGTGCTAAATTTGTCTGAGAAACTGCACTTTTAGCCCCTCTTAACATTAGGAAAAAAACCCTAGCAGTCTGACTTCTAGTTAACTGTTTTGATTTAGTGTTAACTGTTCTTCTTTAGAAATAACAAATGCAGACTTTGGAGTATTTGTGCTGTTGGCTTTGCAAGGTGTTTGTTTGGTTAAAAAGAGGTGAATGCCAAGAAGCTTTGCATTTGTATTAAATACATTCCAGCAGCACAGTGTTTGTGGAAGTATGACAGAATATTAATCTTTTTTTTTGTACGTACTGTTCAGTCCTTAGAGTTAGCATGCAAAATAATTTATTATATTGTGATCTTTATTCCTATTTGAGGCTGCAGTGCTTTGTAGGTCTGGGCTGAAAGAACATGGTAGATGGTGGTAATCCAAATGAAACTTCTCTTTCTTGAAAACTTGGTTTAAATGAGATCGACTTTGTCGTATTTTTACATGCATTTTATTTAACTGTGCTCTTTTTTTAAAGAAAAAAAAGAGTTCTGAGAAAACACAATTGAGAAATTAAAAAAAGTGTGTGGCTAATAGATTGTCATCTGTGTGGTGACTTAGTTCTCCTGTTTTAAACTGAGAATGGAGTTTTCTTCGTCTTTTTATCCTGTTGTTATTAAGTGTGCCACTAAATGATGGAACACTAAATGCTAAAGCCTCAGGGTTTGTGTGCTTTGGACTACACACTATTGTAGTTAAGAATTGATCCAATCTTCCCTGCAGTTGCTGAACTATTTTTCATTGCTACATTTAAGGAAAAAAATTGTAATGGTTTGTCAAAGAAAAGACCATTTTCCTGACAGATGCAAGACTGTAATGATAATTGTATTTAGCAATCTGTGTTGATAAGGTGTGAAAATGCTTCCCAAAGCTGCTATCCCATACGATGCAATGTATCTATATTCATCTTAAAGACGGTTATTTTCTTGCTTGCTTGTAAAACAACAAAAAAAAAATGAAAATGAGTTGTAGTGTGATTGAAGTGAGGCATAGAAATTCATGGCTTTTTCCTACATGCCCCATGCACAGACGCATACAGATGCACGCAGAGGTTTATAAAAAGGCTTGTAAAAAATTGTCCTACACATCTAGAATGCTACTTATAATATCTTCAAACAGTGTCTTTAAAACCGGCACTGTTGGATTCTTTGCTAAATGTGGCATCCCTGGAGCTAGGTAGTGTTGCCGCAGAGTTCATTTGTCAAAGATGCGAAAGTTCCAAAAAAGTAAATGTACCCAAACATAATTTCTGCAGTTCTCTTGGGTTTACACTGCGCAAGTTACTGCAGAAACGTTTTTTCCTACTTGGACGTTTTCAAATTGGTTTTATTTTAAACATATGTTAATTAAAAATTTCCATTTTTTTTTTTTATAGTCCTAAAAATTTCCTTTTTATTTTCCACAAGATGAAGCACTGTTAGAAACTCACTTTAAAAATGTTTTTACAAGGAAAAATGAAGGACAAAGCTTAATGAAAACTCAGAAGAAAAATACTGCTATTTTTAATCATGTTTGTAGATGAACAAAGACAAGAAATACTGTTGCCACAGTAAACAGATGCCATTTATGAAATACTTGTTCAGATATAATTAAAAATGTTTTGTAAGGCGTTCTCGGGACTACTTGTGTTGTTTTTAATAGGTCTTTTCATGGGAAACTCTCAGAAGGCTGAGGGTAAACTAGTGTCGTGGTATTTAAACATAGACAATTATAGGCCTGTCAGCTTCTTGTCAGTCTCGCACAAAATAATGTAGCAGCTGAAACCAGGTTCAGTTAATGAGGCATTAAAACTTGGTATTATAACAAATGCCAGTCTGTGTTTTGATAGACTGTATTTTGCAGAACGTGATAGATAGTAACAAAATCCAGCAATTGCATTTATCTAAAACTGCTGATGTGTAATAACAGCAGTGGTAGTAGATGCTGGGTGTAACAGAGTTATACTGGGGTTGTAGGCGACTTGGTTCCATTTGATATTTTAAGAAATGAAAATGATATAATATCAGCATGGCAAACGACGAGTATTCCTGGCTGGCTGTCAGGACTTAAAATGCAGTCATGAATTGTGAATTGGTCATCTGGTTTTTACTGGGATACCGTAAGGATTGTTGCTCGTCTCTGCTATCTGGCAGATTTACTGGTGATCAGTCGTTTGACTGCTGCTGGCTTTTTGCAGATGACAGTGGTTTCCTGGGTGTTATTTAATGAAAAAGTCTGGCTGATATCAACCCGTGATCACTCGACAAACTATATCCAAGGAAACAACTCTGTGTTAGTGCCAAATTCAAAGCCATCCACATATGAACAAGAAAGTTTACCTTTTATTTTTTTCTTTTCTTTGAATGTGGTGTCTCAGCAAGCACTGACTTCAGCTGTCATGAAGGTCAGAATAGCTCAGTTGAGTTCTTTCTGTGATAATAGGATTGAAACAGGCCAGTGTGATCCACATGCACCTATCCGTGAAACAGACACAGATGAGAAAGAATGTGTCGTTTCGAGTTTAGTTCCTCATTAGATGGCTTAGCAAGGGTCATAAAGCAACTTTTAAGTCAATGCAATTTTTTTCCAAGCAATATATTTAGTACTATTATGTTTGTTGGACCAGAAATAGTAAGGTCCAATGCAGGAGGAATGTGCTAGATAGGTCATGGTAGATGATCAGTGTGTCTCTTCTGATGTTAAGCTAATAAATATTTGTGTTACTGGCAGTTCTTTTTGATAGGCTTCCAACACCTACATTACTATTTGTTTTCCTTTCAGAACACTTCTGTTTCTTCATCAAAGGAACTGTCCAAATATCTTCATTCAATGGAACCGAAACATTGGTGAATTAGTCCAGGTTACCAAAAGGACTGTAAAATGGAGCCAATAACATTCAAAGTTAAGAAGTGTCAAACACCAAGTGATTTCCCAGCCAGTTTCAGTCTTCAGCTCGTTGGTTCTCTGCCAGTGCATTCCCTAAGCACCATGTCAATGCTGCCTTGGATTGTGGCAGAGATCCGGATGCTCAGTACAAAGTCTTCCAAGGAACCTAGTGACAGCCAAGTCCGACTTTATGTTTCTCCAGCGAGCTTGTGGTGTGAACCAGACACGGGGAAAATCCAGCAGTGGGATCCCTTGATTTGTTCAAGTTTGTTTGAATACAAGCCACAGCAGGTCCACAAACTGATTCACAACAGCCACGATCCAAGCTACTTTGCTTGTCTGATAAAGGATGAAGCAGCAAATCAGCAAAGTATCTGCTATGTATTTAAAGCTGACGACCAGACAAAAGTAAGTAAAAATAATAATTAAAAAAACCCACAAAGCAAGCAGCCCTGAAGTTGCTTTTGTGCTGTTTGAAACCTTTTATTATGGTGTAAGATCTTAAGGTTGTATTCACAGTTGGAGACTGGATCTCACTAAAACTGACAAACAAGCGTCACTTCTTTACTTGATGTTAATGGTTCAGTTGAATTTGACCTGTTTAGTTTGTGAAGTGAAAGGTGTGTTTAAATTTCCTATGGGATCAGAGCATGAATTTCATCTGCTTAAAGAACACTTTAGTCAGGGCTTTGGGCTGAAATCTTGGCCTTCAAGTCAGTGGGAGTTTTTCTGTTGATGTCAGTAGGGCTAGGATTTCACTCTTGACTCACTGTGAACTTTATCTAATCCTACGGTCAGACGTCTCAAATTTCTGTTTTCCTGAATTGGGGCCTGTGTGACTGGGAAATAGAGATAAGATAGCTCCTTTCTCAGAAAGGAGGAGAAGGTAGGGTGGAGCTTCCATACGTAACATACCGCCATACTGCAGGGTGCTGTGGAAACCTTTTTCTAGCTCTGTAATCCGCAGAGCCTGGCAGGTGGTGTGGAAGAAGGGAGAGAGGCCACAGTGCAGCACTGTGACTCTGTGACGTGCAGGCTTGCTGCTGCGTGGCCCGATGCAGGAGTTGGGTGCGTGCGTCTCCCACTGTGGATGAGACTTGGCTCAGTCTGCATTTCCTAGGAGCGAGTTGTGCCCTTGCCAAAAAAGTGAAAGCACCAAAAATAGTCAACCTCTTCTTTTGTTTGAGAGTAATGTGAGACCTTAACTCTTGTGAATGAGTGAGGTGAGCAGGATTTGGCACAAAGCTATTGTGACCTCCTGGGAACAAAACAGTGACACATCCTTCACCTCTTGCATGTAGGCTCTAGTTACAATGTTGGAAAACAGCACCTTGTTACATGCTGCTTGCTTGACTCATAGCAGATGTCGTGCTGAAGCACCTTGGAGGTATGTGAATATACATTACACGTGGGATTTAATGCCAACCTGTCCAACAGCAAAACATTGTACAGTTCCAAATCTGTGGTCTCGAGCTTAGAGCTCCAAACATACAGAAACAGCTTTAGTTTAAATCTCCTCAGATAAAAAGGCAGTTCTGGTAAATTAGAAGGCAAATACTTTGTAAATCATAAGCATTCCAGTGAGAAATTCCATCAATTTAAACTCTAGAATACCAAATTTATGTATGTAAGGGAGCAAAAATAAGGAATAAATATTTCAGAACTTGGTATTGAAGAGAAGTTGGTAAATGTGTTTTGCAGTTTGCTTATGCGCTTATTTTTGCTTGTGATTTTACAGGGTTATGGTGAGTACACAGCACTGATCACTCCCAGTCATTTTCTTTTGCATTTCTTTTGCAACAAAAGATTGAAGTACTTTCTTCCTTATGTTTGATCAAATTCCTAGACATGTTTGAAATGAAAGAGAACAAAACAAGTCTCTCGTTAAATTTGCATCTGTGTCTAGATGGTTTTGGAGACAACACCCACAGATTTTTGATGCCTATTTTAAGTGCTAAGCCCCAGATTCACACAGCTGCCTGTCCTTTCGAAAACTGCCTGCCTTCTGATCTCTTAACTTGCCTTGATTGCAAAGGTTATTCTCTTGACTTTTTTACGGGCTGAGTTCCTAATTAGGAGGTAGACATCTAATCAGCATTTGTGGACCTATGTTTTAACAGAAGGATAATGGCAATGTCAAGTGCTCTTATCTTTTAAAGCAAAACCCTGCCTATTTTACTTAAATTTAGTGTAGTTTCTGATTAATCTACCTTTTAATTAAGTCCCTTATGCTTTATAGGGTGTTGTTACTCTGCCCCAAATATTGTCATATAGTGCTTTTTAGCTAATTGGGTCATTTATCAAGAGGAGTGAACTGATGTTACCTGTTTTACAGATGGGAGTGCACAGTATACCTTTGTTCCAAATTGAAGGAGCTGTTTGCTAAAAGCAAATGAGTTGGGATGAAGAATTTAGCACTGTGTTGCTGCAGTTTATGTTCAACTTTAAAAGAAACAAATCTTAGAAACTGGACCTTTGCAGCCTGTGTGACCCAGCAGACTCCTGTGCTGGCACTCTTGCTTGTGAGGACTCTTATTTCTATTTGCTTCAGCTCTATAAAAGAGACACAGTGATCCAGAGAGGTTTAGTTATGAAGTTTATGTGTTTGCAACAGCGCTTTACCCAGCAATCTTGGACACCCAAACTTTTGTGATAATTACACTTAATCTGTTTTTATTTGGAAAAAACCAACTGGTTACTAATTCTGATAATACTGTAAACTGCAAGAGCCGTGGTTCTTTGTATCTGTGTGGAGTCTATTGTAGGACTATTTGGCAAAGAATTCTCAAGTCTGACTGAGGATTTGAAGTAGAGGGTACATAGTGACTTTACCAGTAAGATCTGTGTATATCCCCACCTTAGGATAAGTAGAATAAAAGAGGGCAGAAGGATGTCTGTGGGATAAGTAGACTAGGAAGATTAGTATGTTAAGATGAAAGCAGGTGAGTAGAAGACTAAACAGTGAAAGTCTTCAAAGAGGAGACAAGAAACTTGAACTTCATGCAGAAAGAGGAATAGCACTGGAGGTAGTAGAAAGTGCAGAAACCCAGGAATGCTCAGGCTTTTAGCATCAGCATTTTAGACTGCAGCCCCTTAACTGTAGTTGTACTCCTTCAAATATACAAACTGAGCAAGAACATATACTTGGTTAGTGAAGGATCATCATACTGTTTAACATGAAAGCATTTTGTTAATGGGAGATGATTTTTTTTTTGCTGGGTAGTATTTAGCTAAAATTGATGAGGGGGTGGGAATGAGGGCAGTATTTTTCCTGAGTGTGAATACAGACTGTTTTAGGTTTTTAGTTGCTCCATGCTCCACCTATCCACTTTGGAAAAGAAATCAGTAGACAGGTAATTAATAGTAAATAATGTCAGAATTTGTTGCAAGGAATTCTTTGTTCTGCTTCTCCTCAGAAGCAGAAGAAAAGGCCGTGCCCTATCGCGATCTTTGTCTTCACTCGGTGGATCTTATATAATTATTTCCTTTGTGTCATCATGGGAGTATCCAGCTCGCTCTCTCTGCTGATATAACAGTAAGTAGAGAAGGGTGAGAGAAGCTTTCCTGGCAAACTGCTCCTTGTCACGTTACTTGAAAACAAGCACATGCATATAGAGAACATTCCACTCCGCTTAGTACTAAAAAGATGGGTTTACGCTGCTTGGGGAGAGCTTCTCTTCTGAACTAGAGTTCCCTTTATAAGGTGATCAGTCAGATATGGGATCTGGAGCCTTCTTTCACGTATAACTTCAGTAAGTTTCCACTAGCTACAGATAGTGGAGTTCCTTATCCCTTTACCCTCGTTCTGTGGAGGTTCTGATGCTGCCTCCTGATTGAGTAATTTCTGCCAGAGGGTGGGGCTGAAACATTAATGCATATTCTTTGTAGGTGCTCAGAAATGGAGCTAGATTCAGTTATACTGGCTGCAGGGAGCTAATGAAGACTCCTGATAGGTCACAGGTGGGGATTATGCACGCTGTGTTGAGTAATGGTGGTGGAAGCTGAGGAAAATGTTAACTCTCCAATGAATCTGTGCTTGCAGGATAGTACCTTCATAATGATAATGCAGCCTTGTTGAACAGCTTGGCCAGAGTGCTTGGGTACCGTAGGAGTGTGATGGCTTAAATGAAAACATCCTTGATGCCAGCCTATGTATCTTCCCAGTGGCCTCTGGTGTAACATTTGTTTCTGTTCTGCAGAAATGCGATGCTATTGAGGTCATTGTTGTTGTTGAAAACTATGTACATTAAAACCTATTGGCATTTTTGTCCCACATGTGGGATGTGGTAGTTCAGAACTGCTTGGAAGTGTAGGTGAAGTGTGCTGTTCCTCTCGTGAGCCCATTCTCCATGAACGTAGCACCACACGCCTTCCGTAGGACACCGTGCTTTAGAGTGTCATTCACTCCATGGAATGACAGTGATACCTAATGAGAAGCTAATTGGCATCCTGTCACAGGATATCCCTCTACAGCAGATACAAAGAAGCCGAAACATTAGGGAGGAGGAGTAATTTCTGTGCTTATTTTCAGTTTGGAAAAGTAATTCCATACGTCATCATGTTGCTCTTCCTTTGATGTATCATATAATTTATTTTCCTTAGGTACGTTTAATCTTATTTGAGGGGTTTTTGGCTGGCAAATCGGATATTGGTCGCTATCTGATAGTGTTCTGGGCTAGTTTAGATTTAGGGCAAGTTAAGGTCGTATTGCCCTTTATTATACTTTCATATTTATTGTAAATAAATAATCATTCTAAACTTAATGGTTTCACAGAAGCCTGAATCAAAGAGGGCATTCAGTACCTCAGCCTTTCCCAGGTCCTGTGCTCCATTCAGCAGCAGGACCACGTTTTCCCAGTCTTCCTTTTGTCGCCTTTTGTCATGCCCTTCTCATGGCCTTTCACATCCCCTGCCAGATTGAACTCCAGGTGGGCTTTGGCTTTCCTAACCATGTCTCTGCATGCTTGGACAGTGACTACATATTTCTCTCAGGTTACCTGTCCCTGCTTCCACCCTCTGTATTCTCCCTTTTTCATGTGTGAGTTTTATCAGCAGCTCGTTCATCCATGAAGACATTTTTACCTGACTTTGTGGCCATTTGGATGGACTGATCTTAAACTTGAAGGAGGTGGTCTTTGAATAACAATGCTCTTTCTTTGACCTTCTTCCCTCCAGGGCCTTTATTCCATGGTACTTTTTCAAGTAGATCTGTGAAGAGGCCAAAATCTATTCTGAAGTTCAGGGTTGAAATCTTGCTTTTTGCCTTGCTTCTCAGGATCCTGAACTCCACCATCTCATGGTCCCTGCAGCCAAGGCTGCCTCTGACCTTCATATCCCCAAAAAGACCTTCCATGTTGCTATTTATGAAGTCCACCAGAGCACTTCTGTCACTTGGGCTGGCAAGTTGTCATCAATACTCTCCAGGAACTTGCTGGACTGATTATGCTGTGCTGTGGTGTTCCTCCTCCAGCAGATACTTGGGTGGTTCAAATCCCCCATCAGGACCAAGGTCTGTGAATCTGAGGCTGCTTTTAGGTGTCTGTAGAGTACCTCATCCACTTGTTCTTCCTGGTCAGAGGGTAAAATAGATCTCTCTCTGCAGAGTAAAAGTCAGCAGACAGCACTGTCACCATTTTGTAGTGAAATAGATGCTCAAAGTTTTTCAGAATTTCTCCTTTTTTCTTTCTGTGATATGAACTGAAGGCTTAGAGGGCTTCAGGGAGAGCCTAGAAACTTTAGCCTGATGTCTTGCAAGAAATATTTCTGTGGAATTATCAATGACCAATGCAGAACTAGAGTATGAAGAAATGTAAAAAGTTCAGTTCCGATTCTGAAAGGGCTAAGTCTAGTTTTTGCGTTTGTTTGGTTTTTTTGGTTGTTGTTGTTGTTTTTCCTTCTCAAGAGTCTGTACACAAGTTATCGTAACAGCCTGTAACATATACTTGTGTTTACCAGAGCTGTTAATACTATAATGGCGAAACACTGGAGAGAACTGTTCTTTTTGATTTTTTTCGAGCAATATTGCTCATTATTTCGGCAGGATCACAGCTCCACAAGACCTGCACAAGTCTACTTGTTCTTGTGAATCTTTGTTCTGAAGTTTCATAAATTGGGGACAGATTTTGGCCCAGGGGCTGGGCTTCTGGCAGCTGCAGGAATGTTGCCGTGAGAGTTGCAGTGCCTACACAGTTGCAGCAGACTGGGACACCAGCTCGAGACCTGAGCCTGCTTGTTGGCTCTGCTTCTGCCAAATCTCCCCCATAGTGAACAGGGATAAGCCCTGTCTTTGGTTAGGATAGTGATCTCTCCTTTTGTCAGAGGTTTGGGGTTTTTTTTCTTTCTTTTCTGGTCCACCAGTTGCTTTAACAGTTCCAAATTTTTTAAACAACCTTCACCTACTTCTATGAGTTACAGTAGCTTATGCTCTTAAGTAGATCATGCTGCATTACCTGGGGCACAGCACTCTTTGTTACATGTCGTTTGTGATCTGATTATGTGCTGGAGAAGCTGGTTTCAGATAACCAACGCTTCACTCTGTGAAGCTGCACGGAGCTGATGTTGTGAGTGAACTTCACATTATTCGTCTATAAAAGGAACAGGAGAGGCACAGTGAACTCCAAACCAGTCGTTGTGAGGCTTAGCTTCGTGACTGAGGATTCTTACACAACTTGTTTTCGCTTTAGACTCTACGATACAGCCTCACTAAGTATCTCGTTTTTAATAGCACCATTTCCCTTACTTAACAGAATTCAGGCAAGGTAATTTTAAAGATGGAGATGATCTCTTTCTACTGTGTTTTACTGCTTGATGAATCTAGGGAGATTAAAGCATGATTCTTTTGCAAAAAGCAAAAACAGTGAAACAAAGTAACTGGACTTACTTCAGTGCAACTGAGAGTTTTAATTTGACTGGGTTTTGCCTCTTGTGAATAAGTACCTTTGTGGGTTTTTTGATGAGATATGTGTAACTGAGAACAACTACTACTAGCACTGCTTTTTGATTTAGGAAGCCACTCCTGTGTCCCAAATCAATGAAATTAATTAATGTGAAAAACAGAAGGAAAAAGATCTAATGGGACAAATGAAAAATCAAATACATATTTGTGCACATATATAGTTTTGTGGATAAAGTAGGTCGAAGTTTAGCTGTGCAAATCTTAACGGTGTGTTCTATGTAACGCATACAGCCAGCCGTGCTTTGGACAAACTTGAAATTAATCAGGCTTTATGCTCGTCCTGAGCCTACAGCATAACTGTGACTACACCAGCTCTATCTTGGGATCTGTTCAAATGATTCATGTATTTGAACTCTTCTTCAAGGGACATTTAGTAGCCAATGACTCTGTCCCTAGCAGCATTATCCCAAACCTTTATGGCACTCTTGTCAGACCCTAGAGTGACTTTGTGACATCCTGGCTCAGCTAAGGGCTTCTGTGTTCACCCGCATTTTATAAGGAATATAGTGTGATTATTTTTTTTTCTCTTCAACCTCACGTGTGGTTGCCACGTGGAGGAATTAGTTTGTGCTATGCCAGTGCCATTTCCTAACTTAGAGTTGGAGACAATGTCTCCCAAGGAAGATGAAATTAATCACGTGGTTTGCAAAAAGAGATGCCTATTGCCACTCGTACTGCAGCAGCAATGTAAAAAATGATATTTACTTGTGTTTTCTTTTGTCACAAATCATAGAGAAATTTATGCTATAGAATGACTAATAAGAGCTCTTACAGTGTTGTGTTCTGTATCAGATGGTATTGTTAGTGTTTCTTTCCATTTAGATAATACTGAAAGTAGATGTGTTACTTGTGCTGTCATGTGCACTTCATTTTAGAGCCAGAGTTCATGCCAAGATTGTTTCTTGTTCCTTCACTTTTTCTGTTGGGGATTGTAGTAGAAATACAAAGCAGTGGAACTGAGGCTAAAATTTAATTAGCAGATTTGTGATGGCTTCTCATTTGACTGCTAACAATTCCTGTTGTCTTACAAGATCTCGTGCTTGTGGCCTAAGAAGTCCAGTACAGGTAATTGGAACCATGATTTCCAAGCATCCTTCAGAGTTAAGGTGGAATTTCTTTCAGAATCTTCCTCTTTGCACAAAGAAGAGCTTCCTTACATATCTCTAAAGAGAAGGTCGTTCTTAACATCTTAACCTAGTGTGAGTCCAGCTTTTGGGGGCCCTGCACTCTCACCTTTTTCCTCGCTCTCATATTACGCTGTGGTATCACTCGTTGAAACAGTTCAGGGCAATTTAGACACTCCAAAAGGAAAAGTGACACATCCAATTTAATTACCATCCTAATCTGATCACAAAACAGTTTCATGAGCACTTTTGTGAGAGTCGGGAAGAAGCAAGGCTATACCTCAGAGCTGGACCTCGGATCCCAGATTCAGTCCATCTTAAACTGCCATGGGATTTTATTTCAAGTGTATTATCTGATGATACAGTGAGGAGATCGAATAGCTGGCCTCTGTCAAAAGAGGCAGTTCTGTTATTCTTTTTTGTGATCCATCTCTTGATGTACATTCTCAGTGTTTTCTTTTATGCTGTCATTCATGTTTTTTCAGCTCCGTGTTGAGCTGCTTTAGGGGCTAAGGAAAAAAATTCTGCTCCAAAGCAACTCAATGCACCTCACTAGATCACTTCAGATTTTTTTGTCAAATTCCAGGGTGACATACATTTGGAAACTAAAGTGAGAACATAAAGTAATTTGCAACAGTTTTTCTTGGTACTTTCACAAGCACATGGTGCAAGTAAAGTGGAGCACGAGGGGTACTCCAAAAGGGTTGGGCTAGGCAGCAGGAAACCTGATGTTGTTTTTTTTGTGTGGTGACATAGATCCTAAAAATAGAGCTGTGAGGGTGCACAGGGGGACTTGCAGGCTTACTTGGCCTCTGTACACAGAGCCACCTAGACTAAGTGTCACGGACATCGAAGTCTGTCCTGCTAGCTTTGTGTCAGAAGACATCACTGCATACCTGCCCAGTGAGTCCCAAAATAGAGTAGCCTTGCTCTAAAAAGACATAAACAGCATGAGAACAATCTGTGTGGTGGTAAATATCTTCTTACAGGCTTGTGTCTCCTGCTGTTATGGTGATGGGAATGGAAGGCTTTCAGTACATTTCCATAGTTTATACCTAATTCTCTTAAAGTTACCAGTGAACTCGTCCCTGTGTGATGGGTTGGCCCTGGCTGTATGCCAGGTGCCCACCAAAGCTGCTCTATCACTCCCCCTACTCAGCAGCTGGATAGGGGAGAGAAAATATAACGAAAGACTCATGAGTCAAGATAAGGACAGAGAGATCACTCAACAATTACCATGAGTCAAGATAAGGACAGAGAGATCACTCAACAATTACCATCACTGGCAGAACAGACTTGACTTTTGGAAATTAGTTTATTACCAATCAAATTAGAGAAGGAAAATGAGAAGTAAGAACTAAATCTTTAAAAAGCACCTTCCTCCCTCCACGCTTTTCCCAGACTTGACTTTACTCCTGATTTCTCTACCTCCTTCTCCCCAGCGGTGCCGGGGGACGAGGAATGGGGTTTGCGGTCAGTTCATCACATGTTTCTGCCACTACTTTCTCATCGGGGGAAGGATTTCTCACATTCTTCCTCCGCTCCAGTGTGGGATCCCTCCCATGGGAGACAGTCCTTTATGAACTTCTCCAGTGTAAGTCCTTCCCACAGGCTTCAGTGCTTGATGAACTGCTCCAGCGTGGGTCCCTTCCATGGGGTGCAGACCTTTAGGAACAGACTGCTCCAGTGGGGGTTCCCCACAGGGCAACAAGTCCTTCTCCAGCAAACCTCCTCCAGCATGGGCTCCTCTCTCCACAGGTCCTGCCAGGAGCCTGCCCCAGTGTGGGCTTCCCACAGGGTCACAGCCTCCTTCAGGCACCCACCTGCTCTGGTGTGGGGTCCTCCATGGGCTGCAGGGAAACAGCCTGCCTCACCATGATCTTCACTGTGGGCTGCAGGGGAATCTCTGCTCTGGCGCCTAGAGCATCTCCTGCCCTGCTTCTTCGCTGACCTTGGTGCCTGCTGAGTTGCTTCTCTCATGTTTTCACTGCACTCTTCCACTTGCAGTTGCTCCTGTGCAGCAACATTTTCCCCTTTCTTAAATACGTAGCTCCAGAGGCACCACCACCATCGCTGACGGACTTGGCCTTGGCCAGTGGTGGGTCCGTCTTGGATCTGGCTGACGTTGGCTCTGTTGGACGTAAGGGACGCATCTGGCAGCTTCTCATAGAAGCCATGCCTGTAGCTCCTCCACTACCAAAACCTGGACACAAACCCAGTATGCCCTGAGGGGTTGAACATGTTGTGAAATACTGTCTTGTGACAATTTCTTCATTTTTGTGGCTTCAACCTCACTCTGGCACTAGCTTTCTGGTACTCATCCTGTGCTTTAGTTATTACGTTTTCTCAGCTGGAGTAATTTCCTCCTCCTGTTTTGCTGAGCAATAACTTGGCTGAGAAATAAGTTAACCCTCTGAAAAACTTCTTAACCTTTGCAAGAGTTTGGTGATGCTGTAGTCTTCAAATTTCATCAAAAAGCCTGAAGATACCTTAGTGGGGAAGGTGAATATGAAAATTTGAGGATTTGTTGAATCTACACAGTTCTCACTATACAGTGTAGGTTTTCCATTGAGCGGCTGTGTTTATCCACATGTTGCCCCAGCACTAAGCGTATTAAATTTCCCAGCTACATAAGCAGTAACAATAACAAAATAGGTAAGGGCGAAGTTATTCAGTTCACATTACTGTAGTGTAGTCTGTCTGCCTTCTGCAAAGGTGTTGGATGCAGTATGCACGAAGTAAGTGACTGGATCTCCTCATCACCTTGGAGCCTGGTCAGACTTTCAGCTTCAAACCAACTCACAGTGGCAGAAAATTCTGGACAAATAAAAAAAAAGCGCTCATGGAAAAGTTCTGAATGAGAAAGATGAGTCTAGAAATGCAGCTTGCTTATACAGAATTAAGAGTTCAGAAAATAGTTTGGTTTATAGCAGCATTGAATGTTAAGCTGAATTTATGATACTACAAGGAAGAGTAATTAATGATAAAGGAACTCCAGCGTAGTTCCTGCAGTTACCCATTGCTGTGGCATGCTGAATTGTTAATTTAAGACTAGAGGACATTTGGAAGAATGCTGCCTTATTGGCCTCCAAACACGAGTCACTAAGTCTAATCTAGATTCAACAAGTGTTTTTTACTTTTAATTAATTATGATCTTAAGGGGAATAGAGTATGCACGGTTGTGATATTTTTAAATAAATTTTTTGAACACATGGCACAGTGGTAGGTGTATGCAATTTAAAGCCAGAAAGTGTATTTTAGAGGGAAGAAAAATGTGCTTTGAAAAACAATATATTTTTATGAAGTATCAGTCTTACCTAATACAGTATTAGTTTTCATGACACAGTACAATAACATACTGAGGACAGTGTAATTTAGTTAGTCAGGAGAACATTCAAAGTGTGTGCAATCCGATTTTAAACGTGTGAAAAGATAGCTTAAGTTGTCAAATACATGAATAAGCAAGGGCTATATCTGTCTTGTCGGTTAGTACCATCTCTCCAGACAGACTCAAGAATGGCTCTGGCATCAATCGGATTGTAGGACTGGGTCCTACATCAGTGTTCTTTCGTCAAGGCTAGTGAAAACAAAACCTTTCTATTTTCTCTGCTTCACAAGTTTCTCTGAGAAGCTTGGCCTTTAGTTCGCTTGGAGCTACTTAAACATTGACATTCATGCTCAGGCAGTTGGTTTTTTTTTTCCCAGATTCTAAAACAGCCCTAATGGAAAAATTCAAGCCATCCACATTAAAATATGAAGATGCCAATTCATAAGTTACAATCCTGAGTAAATCACCTTCCTGAAATAGCTCCTTATTTTTCCATGCAATCAGCTTTTCATTTAGAGTTTTGTCTGCACTGGGCTGACGTTTATGCTGTGCCCTCAAGGTCATCAGATGCAGGCTCTTTGGCTGTAATGGAGCAGAAAACCAAAGCAGGGGAGGCATATATAACTGGTGTATTTACTTTAGCAGCACAGTCTCCCATCCTGTTATATGTCAAAGTGAAAAATGGTAACAAATCACTGTCGTAAAATCAGTGCTTTCCCTTGCCTGGTGTAGACACACTTGTCCTATATTTCTGTTATTTTACCCTCTCTGTGGACATCAAGTTATGGGAAGGGCTGTGGGAAATATTTCCCTAAAGAATGATTTGTGTGACTGGACAAATACAGGCTTAAATGGATATGTGTGTCTGCCCTGAAGGTTGATCATGGAGGATCTGTTACAAGGATGGAGTGGCTAATGCCAGCTTATACTTGATGTGTCCTTTGTATGAAACTGCTGGTTGATGTGGGCTTCTCCTTTCTTTCCCACCCTCCCCCCACTTTTCCCAGAGCAACGGCAGCTGGGATCTAGTGCTGGTCCTAAAACTGCTGCGCTGCTGGTGATTTCTCTTGCACTGGCTTCAGTTTGATCCTTCCGCATAACTGATCGCTTTTCATTTGTGATCTTCTTGTTTCAGCCTTCAGAAGAACCCCGCAAAACTAGTTTGACATGTGCAGAATATGCTTTAAAAATGTATTCTTTGTAATCATGATGTACTGTGGCTTGTGGAGTTGTTTTGTTGCATATCTGCTGTACTTCTAATCGTAAAGCACTTTCACAGGAAGAGAGAACAAAAAAATAAAAATAAAAAACTCTTAACTGAGATTTCTAGAGGCCACGTGCAGAGAAAAGATGAAAAATAGAGCTTTTACAGCTAGTACCTTGTGGTGAATTTTACATCTAAACTTGTGGATAACAATGAAACGGAAGTGTTTCTTAGAGAGTCTAAAAACCAAATTGTGTGTAAATCTTACTTCTGAGTCTTTGATGCTAAAAACCTGTATGCACCTTAAGTTCAGGCTAGTTCCACTGAAGACAACAGAAATACTTGCAATAGTGACATTGAATTTGCTTGTAGATACTTACTTCATTAGCACCTAAAATACCTAATATGTTATCTAGATAGTTTTTATCTTAATTTTTTTCCAGTGTTGTTCATATAGGAAAAAATTGTTTCCAATTTCTGTAATTAATTTAGAAAGACTTTTAATGAAGCAGAAGCACTTTTAAAACAATATAAAAAGAAAAATAACTGTAAATCATCAACATGTTCAGTATGATTAACATAGTTGAATCAGCACCCCTATTAGGAAAATTGGGCTTCTTTCTTGGATTAAAAATGCAAATGAAAGTATGACATATGTCTAGAAAGCAATATGTACTAAAGTCTTAACAAGAGCACAGCCTTATTCATTACTTTTGATTCTTTGCTTACTGCTAAAATCCCATTTCTAGTGTGCATCTGCAGGTACAAACAGCGTTGGGCCCTGCAGAGATCTCTCATGGGAACTGAGCTCAGAGGCATTTCTGGAAGTTGTGTTAAGATGTTAGGGCAGCTTGAATTTGACCTGCAGTCCAGTGGCACTGAGACGTTTTCATTTTTCTGGTTTAAGTGCCTATTTCAGAATAGCACAATAGTGGGGGATGATCGAGGCGCTCCAGTTCCCAGAGCAGGACTGGGATTTAGGAGAGGAAGCTGTTGGATCTGCAGAGATCCGTGCTGTGGTTCTGCTTCCACCAAGCACTGTACATTTCTGCCAGTAACATTTTCGTACACGATCATGCCCTGGAAAGTTTCTCTAATTGCAGAAAGTGAATTTCATTGTTCTTAAAAGGGATTAGTCCCCAGAGAGCATAACTCCTATTTCCCTCCACCCCCCCTCCGCCCTCCCTTCACAACAGTTTGCAGATTCACCATGGTTGAAGATGAGGTGTTTAAGTGCCACTTAGTGGCTGTCCAGAGCAAATGTAAAATACTGTGATAGCTGTGACAGTTCTCACCTCTCTGCTGTTGTTTTCCACCAGGAGGGGAACCCCACCGCATCTTAGAGATACTGAAGGCTGATTGAAATAAATTAAAAGACCCTGGTGGGCTTTCAGTATGATCATTTCGATTTTACTTTTTTTCTCCCCAAATTGTCCTTTTGAAGTTCTGTCTGGGTTCTCTTCGTGGGTTTTTTGTGTTTTTTTGGGGGGAGGGAGGTGCAATAGATGCATGTAAAAGTATTGTAATGAGCTGGTATTTTACTATGCAGAGCTAGTGTAAGGACCAACAGTAAGTAAAAGTGTCGTCCCTAGAGCTGACATACTAGTGTTCTTCGAGTTTATTCTTTGATATTAAAATTTGCAAAATAAAACATGCATAACTGGCTTTAGTGTTTGGCATTAACTGATATTCTGGGGTGTTTCAGTTCCCCTTGGCAAAATATCTGATGTGAAAACAATAGCTCTCAGTCATGTTCAGCGCTTGATCTGTAGTAGCTCTCTTATAGAAACTTTTAGGACTTCAGAGTATTCTTTCCCTGTATGTTGTTAACATCCAGGGAACAACAAACTTCAGAGTGTGTGCAAGAGATTTTCAATGAACATTCTACAGGTAGGTTGTGTACTGCAGAAGGCATGCTTCAAGCTTTTGTTTGAAATGAAGTCTGCCTTTTTTTTTTTCCCCTCCCTTCTATTCCAGTTTATGTTTTAATAGACTTTTCATACGCACGTTAGGATTGGAAGAGTCAGAGAAGTTCCCAGGAACCTCAAACAAAAAACCCATAGGTTTCTGGCTTATAGGTACCTTTCCTCTTAAAGTTACAGAATACAAACTGTCCAGGTCTCAGGACAAATCCCTTCACACAAGCTGAGACGGTGCACTTCCAACAAGCCATATAAAAACTACATATATGACAAGTTTTCCTTTCCTGGATAACCCTCAGTGACCTGACTGTTAACACACACATGCACACACACATACAGGCATGTCAGTCTGTTCTGGAAATCTTGATGCCAGCTTAAGACATCAGTTGGGTTAGACTTCTAGGCAATAGTCTTAACTGGAGTTCAGTCCCAACTGGGCTGTGAGCAAAATCAAAGCACGTGTATAGGGCTGACGTTGTGAATCTACAATGAATATAATAATTGATTCTTATTTTTTTTAAGCTCTTGCTGCTTAGCTCTATGTTACAGCTTTTTGCATGTGAGAAACAAACTGAGAAAATAAATTAAAGCTGACCTACATTCAGCTCAAATTATGATTGAAACCAACAGCAGACTTGAGCATTTATTACATCCTGGGGTAAAAGACCTTGCTCAGCTAACTTCTGAGGTTCACTTACTCATTTGGGTCTTTGCCTGTGCACACGTTCAAGTATGTGAGCTCAGACTCACAAGTTGAAGTATTATCCGAACTTACTGGATTGCCTGAGTGAAGAGTTCAGCTGTCCAGGCTGTCTGTCCGGCTGTGTGCAAGTTTCTCCTGCAATGCCAGAGCTCCCTGTTGGCACTGGGAATACACAGGAGGGAGGAAATGACAGAATCAGCCTCTGATTACATTATTGTAACATTATTTATTAATTTATTTATTTCAGTAATGTACCACAGGTCAAATTTTCTTCCTACGTTTCCCAAATACTACTTATGCTGGGAGTCTTGCATGAACCAACACAGCTATCTAGTGATCTCAGTGATAAGACGTGATTAAAGAAACCTGAAGTGAGGGAATGCATTGGGTCCCCATGGATCTGTGGTTGTGGGAAAGCTGACTCAGCACGCAAAGGCTTCCCTTGTTCTGGCAGAGGAGCGGAAGCGTGGTCAGCACATGTGGCCAAAATGTGCCGTGGAGTCTTACAGTCATATATCCTGAGCCCTTTGAAGCGATGCAGCTTTATCAAAACCACAGAAGAACCATGAAAACAAATCTTCTTGCAGTATTTTAAAAGTCTCTGTATTGCATGTTATATTTCACAAATATTTTCCCGCGTGTTTCTGGGAGTCAAAACGGAATTAGCTTAAAATAACTCCATGTAGAATGTTGTTTATAATGAAACCAGGAGCTGCAAACTTCTGAATGGGAAGCTCACTGAATCGTGGGGAAAGAGTTTTTTTTCAAATTAGTAGAGACAGTGTTTGAATCTTGGTTTTGAAAGTGGTTTATTGCTATTTTGTGGCTTTTGCTGTAAATGAAAGACAGCATGACTTAGCCAAAAATATATAAAAACAAGAGAGCATATCATTGCCAAAGATACACTTGACAGGTTAATAAGCCCTGAGAAGAAGGTAGGAAGAGGAGAGGTAGGAAACAGTAAGTTAAAAGTGTGTGAAGGGAATATTGCTGATTTCCTGCTTTGAAGACACCTGAGAAGGAATATAATCAACAGCACAACATGGCAAAATAAAAATCACGGGTAATGCAATAAAATGCAGATATATAAGCACCATACAAAGCTACTATACAAATTATTATATTAGTAGTTCCAGTGGTATTCTCAATTCCACATGACACAGGAAATATCCAGGGAAGGACTGTGCTGCAGCTTGTAATCAAATGGAAAGCTGATGAGGAGAAGCAGTGCAGGGGGGTTGCTGAGTGCGCGTTTTCATCGGCTGCGAGGGGCTGCTGCTGCGGCAGTTCTCCCACACGGACTTTTTCCAAGAGCGCCGGAGCGGAGAGGCTTGTGATATGAGGGCAACATTACAGAAGTTAAAATTTCTTCAGCTTGATTCTGGAAAAGGACAGGACAATATGGTATTTGTTTCCTCTTTTTGTTACCTATGTTTAAGATGCATAAAGTTATAGTAGCTACTCTGTGATTTTAGTGGGGACAGACTTGGCTCTTTCTCAAACAAATAACTTATACACCCAGGTGGTCATCATACATAAATTGCAATATAGCCCTATGGGCTGTAGGTAAGGTCTGGACCCTGTAGCTGCTCAGAGGTAAACCCAAAGTGATATGTTTTATTGTAAAGCTCTTTCCAGCAAACCCAAGAATACTGGGGTTGGCGATGGAATGGTTAGCACTTAATGTTTTATTCTAACTGTTGGGCTTTTTTTAAGCTTGCTGAAATAGATGTTGCTTTAGAGTATCGAACTACAGTAGAAGTCCCAGAGTCTGAGTAGTGTCTGTGGGGATTGTGGCTGAACTCAGTTATGAGAAATCAAATGCTGTTAGAAACAGATTAAGTCAGTTGTGGAGAACTGAGAAGAAGGGCTACTTTTCATCGCTCTCTGTTCTGTGGAACTCTATACTTTCCTAATCTCCTCAATCTGTTGCAACTAAAGTACACAAAATAATGGTGCTTAGGGCAGTGGGACTCTCTGTGCTTGTTAATTATGTGAGCAAAGAGCTAGACTACATGTGCAAAATTATGCATACAAAATTGCTTATTTTGTATTATTCATTACTTCTAATACAATAAAGTGAAGATGGACGTCTTAACTAACATGAAGACCCATGAAATGGAAATAGGCATTCATAGTCTATGTATCTCCCATAGCACATGGGGAAGTGATACATTTTATAATTACATTTTGATGTTAACCTGTCAAGTGAGAGTTGTTATTTTCTGTTCATAGTTTGGTTTTCCTCAACACTTTCTAGACACTTTTCCTGCTATGTGACTTATCCATTATTGGAAGCAGAAGGGATTACTTGTGGGTTTTGGGTTTTTTTTGATGTTGTGGAGTAGTGCTTCTCCACAGGGCAAATGAGACATATTTTTCAAATGAAGTGTCTCTCTTCCCATCTGAGTTAACCATGTAAGTTTCAAGATCAAGGAACACTGTAAGTGTAACCTTTAGTTAATTGCATTTCAGATAATACTTCTTAAACTTCGAGAGATTTTTTAGTTTCTGAGATTTTCTAATGCTTGCCGCAAGGAAGGAGTAGGAGGCTGGTGGAAAAGGATGCAAAGGCCTTTTGTGACCATATGTCACATCCCATTGTCAGGGGGATTTTTAAAATAAGCAGCCTTGCATCATTAATTTTTTACAGTTTATCCAGTTGTGTCAGGGTGTATGTGCAGGTATGTGTTATCCCTGTGGCAGCTGCTCCAGAGCCACCTCAGCAGCCAGGAGAGCTCAGCTAGGTGTCTCTCGGCTTGGTGACACTGACAAGACCAAAAAATCCTGCCCTGCAGGGACAAAACCAGGAGGTTTTCAACTGTTTCAGCCATGGTCAAGTTTAACTGATGATCTTAAGGACTCTATCTTTGTCACTCCACACTGAGCATCCCCATTTGTTTTGAGCTCCGTAACTTACTTTTGCAGTTCGCCAGTTTGCTCTGCCCATGATCTCCTCTTCCTGCTCCATTTTCACAGCTGCCAGAAAATCCTCCGTTGCAAAACAGAATAAATGCGTGGAACCTCTAATGTCTCTGTGTGGCAATTCCTGGCTGTTCGCTGAGTTTCCCCTGTTGCTCATTTGCCACATTGTCATTAGGATTTTTTTGCATCCAAGTATTCAGACCAAAGTTATCTCTTCACAAGGCTGCCTGGACTTACATGCAGGTTTAGGCTGTGTTTTTTTGCTTCTTTATAGAGATCTGATCGACTTATTACAATTGGATTACTCAGCAGTGTACATTTGATCTTGGTCAAATGCAGACGTATGATCCTGCTTGAGCAGAATTAGTCAGAACCCATGGCAGAGTTCCTGACAGCTTTATGCTCTTTTTTTTTTTTTTTTTTGGTCTGTGTGGGAAGATAAAAAATACTCAACCCAACATAAAGCTTGCCAATCCAGAGTTTACTCGTCAATGTTTTGGGAAATGTTTGAAATGGCAGGATGAGTCCAGATGAGTGTTTTGCATCAGATGGCTTTAATGTTTATAAATGGGCACTAGGACCCTAAAGCTAGATTGTGTTTATTGTTACACTGGTTAGGTATGGCCTTGGTTACGTCTCTTTCTTTCTCTGCATGTTGCTTTCCCTCTGTACTTGGATTTTCTGAGTACCTTTGACATGCATCATGTTTGCTGGTCAGACACTGTGCATCCAAAAGTGTCCTCTTAACATCCTCTCCTCTTGTAGCCAGCTTCAGATATTGAAGATAAAGCTGCATTTCTCAGGTTTTAGATTATCTGTAATGCTCATCCTCATGCAAAGAGAGGTCCCTTACAAGATGGTGGGTTCTTCATCCCATGAGTAGCATTTTCTCCAGATTCTTGTTTGATTAAGGACTTCATCAAAACCTTTCTACTCTGAACTTCCTGAATGAAATGCTGATCTGGTCCATTCAAGATACCTGACTGGTCAGCCTAGTGTCTGCCATCACGCAGAACTATCTTATAACAGGGCATAAGAAAAACAAGCTATTCTCCTTTTCCAAGGGAAAAAGAACATCTGATACTTCTTTATCCAAAGCAGACCCACAGGAAAGAATTTTAAGGTAAAGGTAGCAACTAGGAAAGCTACTTCAACCTCATGAGGCATTTTGTCATGTAATACTCTCACGACCTCACTCTAGTTGACCCAGTCTTGCCTGCAGGACAGCATTTGCACCAAGAGGACATCATTGCACTGCCTGGTGAACAACATGGCCCGTGGGCTCTTGTGCTTCTCTCCTACCTGGAGTAGGATCACCTGTCCTTTCACAGATCCCTGCCTCCCTCAGTCTTCCCAATGGGTCGCAGGATCCCGAGTGAGCCTGAGCACATGGTAACCTTGTGCTCTGACACTCTGTTGGAGAGAGGGCGGGTGCTGCTGGTGGGGAAGAGGACAGATGAGATCATCAATGCTGCTTTCCATTCCTGAGCTTGAAATGTTAATGTCACTTGAATCAAACCATTTTAGCAGGTACAAATTTTGCAGCTAAAAAACCAATCGTATAGAATCTAAAACCTGCAGAAGAGATGGGAAAACGCTTCACTGCTGTGTCAGCACTCAGCACTCTCATGAGGAATTATTCTCTTCTGTTTGCCACACAGGAAGTGAAAAGTATGTTATCTCTGGGCATGGGCCCAGTATCTTGCATTTTTTGTATTTGCTACTGGTTAGCAGATAGCCAAAACACTTGAGTCTATGCACTTGACTCAGTAACAGTACAGAGAAGATTACCCAGAGCATTGTAATTTCTGTTTCCACTGAGTGTCTGGAAACTGTCAAGACAGTCATCCCATTTTCTGTGGTGAGAGGTGGATTTCATCTTCAGCGTGGGGGTGCAGCTCAGGGCAGTTGGGCTCTTTCGCACTCTGCATTAAGGGACCTGGCACTGCCAGTCACGGGTTAGCTGTCAGTTCTTGCTGTTGTCTTTCATCAGGGACTGGTGCAGATCTTGTCTGGTAAGGTAGTTTAGTTCTGTGATTAATCTTTTATTTTGTATGTAGAAAAAAAGGAATTTGCTTATAATTTAGCCAAAGTAACAAAACTCAGTCATTTCTTCACCACAGTATCTTTTCAGAAGCTTGAGTCTTTGGATAGGATGAAATCCGGAATATTCATTCCTCCTTTCCTTCAGTGGATCTAGGTGAATCATTTGTTGCTTTTTGCATCATATGGAGATGCCATAGAAGTCTGGGATTTCCGTAAATAAGATACCTTTGGTTTGGTATCTCTTTTAATACAGCTGTATTGAAGAACCAAACCATGACTCCGTGTTGAATTCACATGACAAGCAATACTCTTACAACAGTTACTTTCTGTCTGTTTCCTCTGATAAAGCAGAAACTATCTAGCCTACTACTTAGATGAGATAAGACTTGGGGAAATCCTAATGAATAGTGAAAGCTAAGTAATAAAGGATAAGAAGTGTGGATGTTTTTAAACATATTTAAGTACAACATATTTAAGTACATATTTAAGTACATATTTAACACATTTAAGTACAATTCAGAGGAAAAAGCTTCAAAAAGGAATGAGATCTGGGCTAAAATCACCACCAGATTTAACACAAAAGCAACAGGAGAGGCCAGTTCTTGGGTAATACAATTGTGGCTATACCCTTAATACAAATTCTTGTGAGACATTGTTCAATAGTGAAGACTCTCAGAAATATTTTCAGCCATTCAACCTAAAGAAAACTGAAATCAGAGGAGAATCATCTTTTGAGTTAAAAGGTTGAGACTGTAGTCTCCTTTCTTCTTAATATTGCTTTCTATCTCACATCTCTTTCCTTATCTCCAAATGGAGTGAGCTTTGCTGGAGGAGAAATGTAGTGGGGGTATTTGTGTATGTGTAAATTCATGAAGGACATCAGTAAAACTGAAAGATCATCTTTCTGACGATGTAAGCTTTAAGTTGTGGCTTTGAAGTATTTTAATTGCTACTATTTTAAAAACAGCTACAAATATCTTGCTAATATTTTCCATTATAACATGGAACAGTTCATAGGAATGAGGATTTTGTTTTATTTTTTAACAGATCATACACTTAGATAAGATGGTGTCAAGTGCTACTTATTGTTTATGCAGTACAGATGTTATGCCCTGGCCCTGAATTTTTCCATTTACCCAAAATGGACATATAGTATTTTAGGAGAGACAGTTATTTGTACAAGTCAAACTTAAAATAGAAAAATACAGAGGTTCTGTTTTTAGAAAGTTATGCATCCTGGAAAATGAATGCAGTTATTGTTCCTACTACATTACTAAATCTATCTTTTTTGGACGGTGAGCAACAGTGACCTTTTCATTTACACTGAAGAATTTCATACATTACCAAGTGTTTTTATATCTAAACACTTAAGCCTAGCTGCCAGCTGTTTCCCAAAAGTGCCCACTTCTCCTTCCTTCCAGGCTGGCACATACCGTCTCCGTTTAACAGATGAACTAAAGCAGAGGGAGTGGTGATGTAGTCACAATGACAGCAGAAGGTGGAATTCATTCAGTTGCTCTATCTCCTAATTCAGTGTCTTCACCACAAGACCACTCTTCCTCCCGATCCTACAGAAGCATTTTAGAGTGCATTTAAAATCATACAAACATCACTCCAGCAATTGCATGCAGCAGATTTACAAGTAGTGTGAAGTGACACATGGGGATGGCTCTTTGAGCCAACTGAAGGCAGAGCGAGAAGCCAGATCTCCTGACATCAGCATTTAATGTGGACTCAGAGGAGATATATATATTGTTAGTTTAAAACTGTGGAAGGGTGCCAATCAGGAAGAGGGAGCTGGAAAGACTTCCAAGCAGGCAGGATCTCCTCAGACAAAGGGGGAGAAATAATTATTTAGAAATAGTGTTCACACTCAGTGTTAGAGAAGTGAAACTCTAATGCTACCACCAGATAATGGATATACTGTACAAGCGTAATGAAGAATGCTCTGCCTTGCTTTTGCCCTCAGTTGCTCAATGACAGCAAAGCATACTCGATTCTGTACTTCAGATGGTAATACTTCTAGTATTCTTGTAAGGTGCCTAGTTTAAAGCCCTGAGAACATATCACTTATTCGTGTATGTGCTCTGTGCATTATAAACGGTAGCAGCAGTGAACATTTGTCCCTCTATCATGCCAATAAACCTTTAGAGACCACCACCAGAGTGAGCGTTGGTTGTATTTAGTCAGTTATTTGGCTTATGGCTAAGAACATCTGTGCAATCAAACTGCCCATGGCCACTGTTGTAGCGACAGAGCAAGCCATTGACCACCCTTGTGAATCACCTGTGCTTTAATCGGTAGAACTATTAGAAAATGTTATGAAAATATGAACTGCATTTGTTATTGTTTCAGTTCCAGAAATTTCGTGTTAGGTTGTAAGGTGATTAAAAACCAGGTCCAGGCAGGCTTTGGACTCTCCAACCATGTTACACCGTAAGTTGCATGCTGATTTGTTATTGGTTAACATTTTGTGACTTCCTGGCAAATGTTGCTCAGGGAAAAGATTTCAAATTCCCACATCAGATTTCTTCCCATGGTTAGCTGTCTATCTTTGAGCAAGCCAAGGAAACTGGTCAATAATTAATTTTATAGATGAGTAAACTACTATTTAGCTAAAGAGTGCTAACATGCAGTGGCAGCAGATTTCCCCAGTCCCACCACCACTAGCTCAGCTGGGCCATGGTGCTCCTGGGCCAGGCCACTGCTGGTCATCCAAGAGTGGAGGTATCTGACTGGTGGAGGCGTGAGCTGGTGCAAGACAGCACATGCCACATCCACCACAGTCAGATACCTCTCTTCTTGGACTATGAACGAGGAGTTGGCCATGACGGTGACATCACACTTGGCTAGCGCAGTCCTTTGTTTTGTGCCACCTTCTCTGCGTAGTTGTTACCGTTCCACATCAGCATTCTGTTTTGTTGTTTTGCTGTTCTCTGTTCCTCAGGAGAAAATGGATGGAGTTGTCCTGCCTAAGTACTGCAGATGCCGCAGATATGACCTGAGAAGACCTGCTTTTTTGTCACCCCCACAGCCCACCCTGACCCATAAACACACAGACCCGTAGTACAGCAGCATTAGGAGGTGATACAGCTCTTGGCTGCTGCCTCATGTGCTTTGTATGAACCCAACCCAGGGCTGCAGGCTACAGTGAGCTGTGAGATTGGCTGCATGGGTGTCAATCTTATGCTCACGTGGTCATTGAATAATTTAGACAAGTGGAACAGTGTCGGTTCTCAACCCAGAGATTATTCCATTGGCCCTGAGCGTGCAAGTGCAAGCACGTGCCAGAACGGTCACCCAGGGAGGGTGGCTGTTTTGGTGAGAGTGCCTTTGAGCAAAGAGCTGAATTTGGCACTTTGACATCTAATTGAGCAGTTGAATTTTATTGGGAAGAAGTGCAGAACAGACTCCTATGCTTTTCTGTTACGATTTTGCAAATTTAGTTCTTCACATTGTTTCTATGAGGTGGTGGAAAATAAAGGGCTTTTTGTTTTGGGCCTAACAGATTATTTCCTGTGAAATCGAAGCCTTTTTTTTTTTTTTTCCTTTCTGGTTCTGTGCCCTTCCTCGAAACTGAGGAAACTGAGTTGTTTTCAGGCAAGCCTACAGTGTGTGTTCACAGGCAGTCCAGCAGGATAGATGGCAGGAATGAACACCTTTCCTGTCTGGCTGGCAGGTAACATCCCTCGACTTGCCCCAAACACACATCCTGTTACAGAATCTCAGAATTGCCCAGGTTGGAAAAGACCTGTAAGTTAATCGAGTCCAATCATTAACGTGACACAAGTCCTGGAATAAGCCATGTTCCTAAGCGCTATGTCTACATGACTCTTAATACCTCCAGGGATGAGGACTCTACCACTGCCCTGGGCAAGCCTGAAAACCCTTTCAGTAAAGAAATTCTTGCTGATACCCAGCTTGAACTTCGCTTGGCACAACTTGAGGCCGTTTTCCATGGGCTTTTTTTCTTTTCTTCAGTGGCTTATTCCTGAAAGTTGAGCTCCCGGTGTGTGATGTCAGAGTCCATTAGCTGAGGTGACTGGCGAGCCTGGCTGGGAGCGTAGCGTTTCACAGCGTTTGCAGACCGATGACTTTTTGCTCCAGCCTTTACTGTGAAGCGTGACTTCGATG